>NW_020538040.1:162358120-162460169 GCF_003426905.1 Ctenocephalides felis
TATCTCGATGTTTTCGACCCTTTCGTACATCATAGATTACACAATTAATCCTCCAGGGGCAAAGAATTGGGGATGCTGAAACAGCTTGCTCAATAATCATAAATGTGTTAAATAATGCTGAGAGAAATCATGTTTGTTTGAAATTTTTGGAAAAAATGTACTGTAGTATAATTTATTATGAAATATATACACACACACATATATATATATATACTAGCTGACCTGGGCAACGTTGTTTATCCATGAAAAAAATTCTATAAAAATTATAGTACCAAAATAATTAATTGAGAATATATAACTATGTGGTGAATAAATGGAAGGGACAGCTGATACTTAATAATTATATGAATTGTTTACCCACTGCAAAGCCTGACATATATAAATGTTTATGGGTAATACTAATTATTCGATAACTAAAATGATTATTACGAAATATGGATTTGTGGTAGGAAGATGAAAAGTTAGGGTTATACGGTATAAAAATTTAGATATGAAAATAATAATAAGAAATTTAGAGTTGTACTCGTATGTGTTTTAGTTACAATTATGAAAATAATAATATATAAAAAATTGGACAAAAAAATAAAATCAATGTTGGCCGATTCTCAGTCATACTGAACGTGATTATGAAATAATATATATATATATATATATATATATATATATATATATATATATATATATTATGGTAGTATACCAATGTTCAATATTCCAAGGATATTTAAATTAATCAATCGTTTATATCTGCTTGATCATGCAGCCGTATCTAATATCAAGTTCTCAATATCAAAATATATACATGATAGCTTTGTCGTTGGAAAATACTTGAACATATCGAAATTCGAGTTAGTTATTTATACTATATTTAATAATATTTTTTTATTAATTCTTCAAACCCTCTTGAAATTTTTTAAATGTAATACAAAAAAGTGGTGTATGGCATCGTGCCTTAAGATAAATTGCTGGAATTTCCCGTACGGTAATGAAATATTCGAAGAATTTTAAATGTTTTTGATTAGATTATTATAAATACTGCAACTTTCATTTTCCGTATTTTACTATTTTATATATAAATTATGAGAGCTTTTAAATTGGATGACAACGTTTATATATGTTTACATAAAATGTAAATGAACAAAACTTAATCAAATGGAGTTAGAATGAATCTCACATTTCTAAGAATTTTATAAACTGAATTACAAAATTTAAATTATTTATCTCACGTATATAGGTGAGCTTTGGAATTTTAGGTAGAATTAAAACTTTAATCTGAGTCATTTTCAGTATTTAAAAAAAAATATTTTTTTTTTGAAATTTTGAAATAGAAGAATTGTTTTGTCTTTACCAAAAACTAATAGTTTCTTTACTATCAACACCAGCAAAATGTTTTTTGAATCATTCGAATCGGATGCTCAGTTTTCTTAAAAACTTTATTTTTTATCAGTTTTTGCTCTGTACCTCCTAAACGGGTGGACTTGCCTTTGGTAAAAACTACCCATCACATCTTGCCGACAATACGAATCGAATGTATTCTGAATCAATCCAATCGGAGGTCCCGTAATCGCAAAACCAAAATTTTTGCAAAAAATTGGATTGTTTTATCAAATATCAATTTTTTGCACCTTCTGCCCAGAATCTTTCAAATGGCTGATCCTGATTGAACCTTTCTCAATAACTAATCAGCATGTCTTCTAGTTAACATGAATCGAATGCTTCTTAAATCATTCAAATTGGTTGATCCGTGCGCCAAAAATCGCTGACGAAAAATTGTATCCATACTAAACACACACAAACACACATCCATTTTTATGAGGTATGACAAAATGTTCAGGGGGTCTTGAAATGTGCAGATATGCATAAGCATTTTTTTCTATTTTTGAACAATTATATATAACTTACCCTACGGGAATTTGAAAATTGTATCCATACAACACACATACTACACACACACAAACACACATCCATTTTTTATGAGGTATGCCAAAATGTTCAGGAGGTCTTGAAACGTGCAGATATGCAAAAGAATTTTTTTCTATTTTTGTACGATTACTATAACTTACTCTGCGGAAAGTTAAAAATTGTATCCATACAACACACATACTACACACACACAAACACACATCCATTTTTATGAGGTATGCCAAAATAT
Organism: Ctenocephalides felis; assembly: GCF_003426905.1. NCBI lineage: Eukaryota > Metazoa > Arthropoda > Insecta > Siphonaptera > Pulicidae > Ctenocephalides > Ctenocephalides felis. The sequence continues at coordinate 162,360,270 of NW_020538040.1, forward strand.
GTTAGGGGGTCTTCAAACGTGCAGATATGTAAAATAATTTTTTTCTATTTTTGGACGATTATTATCACTTACCCTACGGGAAGTTAAAAATTGTATCCATACAATACTCATACTACACACACAAACACACATCCATTTTTATGAGGTATGCCAAAATGTTCAGAAGGTCTTGAAACGTGCAGATATGCAAAAGAATTTTTTTGCCATTTTTGGAAGATTGCTATAACTTACCCTACGGGAAGTTAAAAATTGTATCCATACAACACACATACTACACACACAAACATGGGAAACTATGGAAAGTTAACAATAATATAAAATTTGCAGTTTTCTTATTTATTCAGCTGATGTAATTTATATTACAATTAAATGTCATATATATATATATATATATATATATATATTATAAAAGTGACCGACGTTATATTACTGATAAATAAACGGGGGCAATCAAAAAGTGCTGAGTTTGCATTCCTTTTGAATTTCTCATAATGCAATTTAACTAGCAAACAAACGAACATGGTTTATTATTGAAAACAATAACATTTTATTAACAACAGAATGATGAAGTGCGCCTTAAATCAACAATGGAACAACAATTGTTTTTATTATTAACAATGTTATGAAAATGTTTACAGATTTATACCAGATTGTAATTTCTGGACACAAATGCAAATTTAACAGTTCATTCAGTCTTGCGCAAGACTAGTGCAAATATTTTCTCATTATCATATGTTTAATTTATACATACCTGTTGTTTAACGTTTAATAATGTTCATCAAGATGACAAATCAATAACAACTATATATATATAAATATGTAATAAAATCACAAACTGACGTCAACGTGCACACAGAAAAGAAACCATTCTGGTTTTTTCGCACAACTGCATTTATATTTCACTTAAAATCACTCGGCATGAAACTGAAACGGTGCTGCTTGTTATTGATTGATTTATTTCATTTATTAGAGGAGTCTCATTAATACAAATTTACAGACGGTGCCGGATCGCGCGTGTTTTATACGGACGTAAAACTTTGACCGCGTGGTGTTCGGCATTCAGTGCGCATGTCTACACGATCTCGGCTGAACTGAGCCCGAACGCGAGTCGACGCCGCCGACTCCGAGTAATAGACACGGTTCGCTTGGCGCTGGCCGCGTGGTTCGGCTTTTCGCGTACCGTAGGCGATTAGCTGGTGGTTCGCGAGATTGTTAATCAATTGCTTTGGTAATGTGTCATGTTCATATGATAGTACGTCTGGTGCATACTTTTATTAGCTTTAACTAGTGGTGCATGGTATTGTGCCTTAAGGCTGGAACTTCCCGTTCCGTAATTTAACTTTTTTCGAAAACTTTGAAAAAAAATATACACTTGATATTTTTTTGTAAAAAAAATCTCTACTCCATTACTCTACTCATAAAATTATTCAAATCCCTTGAATTTTTTATTTAATTTAATTTTTTTTTAATTTTGAAATTTTTAAAAAAATTTAAATTTTTTGAAATTTTCAAAAAAATTCAAATTTTTTGAGAATTTTTAATCTTTTTGAATTTTTTTTTAACTTTAATTTTAATTTTTTTTGAAAATTTTATAAATATTTTAAAAATTGTAATTTTCTTGAGAAATTTTAAAAAATGGACTGTTTCTAATTTTATTGGGGTTACGTCAATACAAACCAAACGTTTTTTGAATTATTCAAAACAGACGCTCCGTTCTCTCAAAAACTGAATTTTCAATTTTGGCAATTTTTTATCCGCTTCTTCGAAACAGCTGGACCTGCCTTTGCCAAAAACTAATCAGCATATCTGCACATTAATGCAAATCGAATGTGTTTTGAATTTTCAAATCGGTTATTCCCAAAATCGTCGACAAAAATTTGTATCCGCACACATACACATACATCGATTTTTTCTAATTTTACTTTTTTGAGAATTTTTAAATTTCTTGATTTTTTTTTAATTTCAATTTTTTTGAAATTTTTAAAAACTGAATTTCCATTTTTGGCGATTTTTGCCCCACATCTTCGAAACAGCTGAACCTGCCTTTGCCAAAAACTAAGCAGCACATCTCCCCATTAATACAAATCGAATGTTTTTTGAATTATTCAAATCGGTTGATCCGTTTTCCCGAAATCGTCGACGAAAATTTGTATCCGCACACACACACATACATCCATTTTTTCTTATTACACTTTTTGGAGAATTTTTAAATTTCTTGATTTTTTTTTAATTTCAATTATTGTTGAAAATTTTAAAATCTGAATTTCCATCTTTGGCAATTTTTTCATCGCATCTTCAGTACAGCCAAAAACTAATCAGCACATCTCCCCATTAATACAAATGGAATGTTTTTTGAATTATTCAAATCGGTTGATTCGTGTTCAAAATTTGTAATGCACACACGCACATATATCCATTTTTTCTAAGGTATGCCAAAAAGTTCAGAATCCTATGAAACGTAAAGATAAATAAAATTTTTTATTTCTGATATTTATAACTTACCCACGGGAACTTAATTATACTTTTGAGAATTTTGATATTTAACACTAAACATACCATGACGGGTCAAATGACCCATTTTGAACTTTTGCATTTAAATGCACGTATAATTTCATTGCGTTTGCACATTTAACTTCATGACTTTTTTTAAGTAATTAAAGTACAGTTATAAACAATTTTTTTTTCTTGTTTTGTTTTGTTTATTCTGAGTTATCCTTCTTGTATACCGATATCTACCACAATGGGTCATTTGACCCGGAGAGAATTTTTTGGTTTATGAGATTGTCGAGTCATATTTGTAGTCAGTAAATTGCACATTCTTCTAAACACTGTTGCGTACAGTAGTTCAACGAAAATAGCTCAGAATAATTTCAAGAAAATATCAAAAATTTTAGATTGAAAATAGCTTTTTATTGTTAGAAGAACCTAGCTTATATTTTATTTTGATAGCTATAGTAATACAGGTTATTTTTTACCCGGAAAAATGTCGAAGCAAACAAGACATTACAAGTTCTTAAAAGATATAAATAATATTGGCAAAGAATATTCAGAAATTAGTGAAGATGAATTTTCTGAAAATGAAGATATTCTGGTTGAAAATGAAAATGAGTTTGATTCAACAGATACCGACGATAAAGAAAACAATGGTAAACGTTTACCTGAAACTGTTTCATATTACAATAAAACCAAATTTGGTGTAGACATGACCGATCAAATGGCGAGAAAATTTACTACAAAATCCAAGTCTTGCAGATGGCCTCTCCAAGTTTTTTTTCAATATCCTTGATTTAGCTAGCATAAATGCCTGGATTTTGTACAAGCAAACGACACGAGAAAATATCTCGCGACAAGATTTTTTACTCAAGCTAGCAGAAGAACTTGGCGCCGATTTTTGAGAAGTCTGTGAACAACCAAAACAAAAAAAATATGAAAATATAGTTGCTCAAGTCTACTACAGATGCTTATAAACGTATGAGAAGTCAAATAGACTACTGTAAAGAAAATAAAACCAACAAAATTTGCTCTAAATGTAAAAAATATGTTTGCGGAAAATGTACAATGATACTATTAACTATGAATTAAAATGTTTTATTTTTGCTTTTGTAATAGAAATGCTCAACATACTTTTTTGTTTAATTATAATAAATTTAATTTTTATTTTTATTTTCTTCCTAACATCCATATTTCATACATTCAAGCATGAAACATAGAGTCGGGTCATTTGACCCGCTATGGTAGAATTAGGTATATATTAAGTCTTGGTATGATTAGTGTTAAAAAAAAACGATTTTTGAAAATTTTGATTATATATTTTTTTTCAATTTAAATTTTATTGTAAATTTTGAAATTTTTGAAAAAATTCCACTTTTTTGAAAATTTTTAAATTTCTTGAAAATTTTGAAAACCATAGATATAAGCGAGCTTTATACATAATAAATCTTGGTACGTAACCCATAGAAATGGAAACGAATATTGTACTTATTATTAAAATCTCTATAAACCAGTGGTGCATGGCATCGTGCCTTAAGGCAAATTGCTGCAACTACTTGTGCTAAAAATAAAAAAAAATTAAATTGTTTTAAAATTTTGAAAAAATTAGATTTTTAAATTTTTGAAAAAATTTTTTTGGTAATTTTGAACTTATTTTGAAATAAAATGATTGGTTGAACTAAACTATATTAGATAATGTAAACAAAAGACCGTAATTAAAATTTTAATTAAAATATTCAAAGTGGGAGAAAATATTATTCCTGTAGTTTTTAAAGGCTGACCAATTGTGATTCAATTATGGATTCACATTTCGTCAGTCTCGTGACTTTACTTCATAATTTTATTATTGTCAATGTGTTGATTTTTTCCTGGTTTGAATTTGTTAAACACGCTGAATGATGACACACATACAGTGTCGAAACGTATATAATACAAAATTAATTAATAATTTCTTTTTATTTCGACTATTGGGCTGCAAATAAATATTTCAAGAATATGTTTCAAGGCAAACAAAAAAATCTAAAGTTTATATATTTGTGCGTGCATGTGTGCTTTATATGTGAGCACTTTGTTCCACTGATATCGTACTAGATTTTATTAGATTTATCAATATGAAACATTACATTGATATGTGTGACATAATGTTATCTACAATTTGTTTACATTATTGTATCAATGTTTGTCTTTTATCGCTGACAACATCTTGACCGATAATAATCCTTGTAAGTTTCTTAAAAAATATTATTTAACTTGATGAATCAATGAAAATAAAATGACGATAAAAGATGCAAATTATTATTAAATTAAAGATGTAGTTTGCAAGTCTTGCGGAACAAGTTGCCAAATTTGTAGATATTACATTCTGAGTCAATTCTGCCGGGTATTGAGACCACAGCTTCACTTTGCTCCGCTGGGTGCTTCTCGCTTACATGGTACTGCAAACCATCGAATAATTAGATTGTAATCAGACAGAAGATTCCATATTCTGAGTGCTAACGGCGCCGCTGTCCCTGCAGTGTAGTTGCAGTATCTGCCGTATAATCAAGAGGCGCCGATTCACTTAATTGGGCCCTTTCAGTATATTGCTATCGTTTTCGTACAAAACGATGAAAAAAACGCAGCGCTTTTCGACGTTACGAGACATCAGAGAGAGATACCAATTTACCGTTTTCAATGCTTGTATTCATATTAAAATTACCCTGAATTTGTTCCCCAGTTCTTGGTAATAATGAACCATACTAATAGTAGTTTCCAATTATACGACTATGGATATCAATATTGAATTCATGATTTAATTAATGATCTTATAGGCTTTGTTATTAATATCGATGATGAGAAACGGAAATGTACCCGACCAGCTAATCAACTCATATCACTCCAAAACTATTCTTGTTAAAAACAGAATGAGATTAAGAGAAATTCTTTTCGATATGAAATCTCTTGATGTAAAAAAATGTCATAGATTATTTAATGTGTATGCATTCCTTAAATAACTCAATCATATCTATTAAATGCCGCAAAAATTATAAGCTATTGTAAATCAAACTAAATTCTTCTATTCATTGTTCACAAGATTGTACAGTAGATCCTCGATTAACCGGACTAATTGTTGTCGATGGGCATCCGGATAATCGAAAATCCGAATAATCCAATTAAGAATTATATTTAGGTATCAGAAACTAAATAAATGAGCTTGAAACTAAAAAAATTACCGACGAAATAAAATACTTTTGTTATGAATATTCCATACATGGTCATTTAGCGACGTTGTAAGAATTAAGTTGATTGCTTAATACACATCTTTTGTCTTGTATTTCAATACAGTATCGTTGAAAAATTCTATACTTTTTTTGTTTTTGAAATAATGTTAGTGGAACTTTTTACCAAAGGACCTTTAAGTTCCGCTCTACTCTGCCTATTTCCGTCAGATAATAATATAAATATTATAGCTTGGGGAAAAAAGACTTTCTTGTATTTTGTTGAATGTACATACTAATTGACGTTAAAAAGAAATTGATGATGAAAATTGCATTGATGTTAAAAAATATTATACAAGTGATGCTTCCTGATGCTTATTTAATAAAGGTTTCATAATTTTTAAATTTATTTTTATTCTAACAAAATTATAACCACAGAGAATAACTAACTTTATACTAAATTAATTGGATGTTGCTCAAATAAGCCGGGATATATATATATATATATATATATATATATATATATTAGGATGGAAATATGAATTTAATTACTCCAAACCAAACATGAGTCATTGAATATAAATATAAATTAAAATCCACGACCGGTATCAATGTTTATCCAGCGCGCAATACACTATTATTTTCGTGTATGCCGATTGTGGCATTTGCAGGTAAAATTTATTAACCTGTGTCAATTAACAAGCATTGACGTATACGAGTGTACATTTTAATTAACATCGTTAATGATTACTTAATTTATTAACGCATGCATATAATATTTTTAGCCTCGGCGCTAATCCCGTCGTGTGCGCACAGGCGAATTTATATGCAATTTTATATGCAAATGTAGAGCTACACGCGGAGGCGTATATTTCATAAATATTATTGTTCGGGCAACTTTTATGCGCGGGATTATTAAACGACTTATTAAAACTTTTGTATAAACAGTGTAAGATGATATCTCGGGGCGAGTATCACTGCACGCTTGATTATTACATATATTAAACTAGATACCTTGTATTTTACACAACGGAAACGATTTAAATTTAATATTCGCTTTAAAAGCGCTATCAAGTTGCTCGATTAAATGTTTTCATGGAACCAGAGCCGTAGAAAGGATAAATTCATCGAATTTGCATCGTCAATCCCATAGATAAGAGCCGTTTGATTTTCGTTCGGCAATACTACTGGTTTTCTATATCACTACTGAAATGTATCATTGATTTGAGAAAGCGATACAGGACGTCAATTTGCGATTAAACTTAATTGTAATATTACTAGGTATCTGTACGATTGATTATAACCTTGTTAACTTTCCATATAGTAAATTATAGTAATCGCAAAAAAATCGAAAATCTTTTTTTTAAATATTAACGTTTCAAAGTCTTTTGAGCATTTTGGCCTACCTTACAAAAAATGGATGATGTGTGTGTAGTATGTATGTTTGGATACAATATTTCGACCACGATTTTGAAAGCGCGGATCAACCGATTTGAACGATTCAGAAAACATTACGTTATTTAATTGTTTTACTGTCACTTTTAAGTCAGAATAGCAGTTTTGTTGATATAACCTCTATAAAAGCTTACAAGCGGATGGGGTAAAAAGGACCAACTAAACCTTTACACTGGAAAAGGTATAAACAATAAGAAAATAGTAAACAAAAAGTAGGTTAAGTTAAAAGAAGCATTTTTACAAGATATAAATTAAGCTAATAGTTATTTCATCTCTGCTGATGAATATTTCTCACGAGATACCAGCTCAAGGTTATATACTGTGTAATCTTTTTAAAAAATGTGGATATGAAATATTTATTTTGCATTGGTTAAATAATTTAACTATCATTTCGTAAAATTCTTTCAAAATTTAAATAAAATAAGATATTGAATCTGTTTGCCCGATGACCGTACGTTTCTACCCAGCCTATGGGGTATGAAGGGACAATTTTTAGAAAAAATAGGTAAAAACATGTTTCTGTAATCAAAAATTAATTGGGACTTTTACTGAACATAGTTCGATTGTAGTTTGTTTGATACGTGTTATTTGTTGTGATATAGTTCTTACTATAGTTACTAAAAATCAAATTGGACCTTTGTGCTCCGCCCTATCCACTACTAAAATTATCCCTTAAATTTAATAACATAAAGTTAGTTTTACTCTATTAACATTAAATAGTGTATTATAAAAATGTATTATTATGGTAAATGTGTTTATTGTTTCTTGATCCGAACATTGTGATTAAACGATTTTGGCCAAGATAATTAATGGTCGATTTGAAAGAAAACACTGCTTTCATTAGTCAGTTTTCCAAAATTTTTTGAAAAAAAATAATGTCTTGGTCGTTTGCTGGAAATATTAGAACTCGGAGGCAAAGCCGCGTGCCACCACAAAGCAAGACCGCAATTGTTTTCACACTAAACACGATTATTAATAACTTATTATTATGATGTGGTTAACATATAGATAATCTCAGGGGGTTACTGTAGATGAGATAAAAAAAATAAATCAATTGAAGAAAAGTGACCAGTAGCAAAATGTAAAAAAGCAGGTGTCTTTTCTCAAATTGAAGTTAAATGGTCGATTTGAGCATTTGGAATTGACATAGAAACGGTGAATTTAGTCACAAATTAACCAAAATGATTCCAAGTGTGGCTATAGATAAATCTGCCTTTACGTTTGAAATAAATCAGGAGCGTTTATAAGCATTGAGTGACATCGTTGCCATATTACGTTTGGCGGTTCATCCTACATTCGCTCGTACATTCGTGGTGATATATGGGATTTGACCGGTCTTGCCCTATATAATCTGGGCCGCTTAACATTCGCATATTACACTAGCACACACCTTAGAATATTTACATATCCGTGTACCCAACGATTTAACTGACATGTCACGAAATAAATGTCCCAACTTGCCGAACACCCTTACTTAACACTGACTATTCACTAGCGGATCTAGGTCCTCACACACATTAGGGAATTTACTAATTCAAATATATATATATATATATATATATGTCTTTATGCAAACATAATTTTCCCCAGAAGAAGGCAAAGCTTAAAGTTGTTCTATAATTTTCCTACTAGTATGTTTAGCAAGAATAAACAACAAGCCCTGAGCAAGCCTCATTTTATTTCTAATGCTCATATGAAACCATTTTCTACAAGAATAAGTGATATTGTAAATGTTTTTCTTTTTAGTTTTAATCATAATCAAATTTTCATTTATCAACTGCAATGGAGTAAGAGTCACTTTCAGGGTGTTATGAACAAAATCTATACATTTTAAACAATTGCAGTTTGATATGCAAGTTTTTCCGAACAATTCAATAACTAATTCCTATAAGATAAGTCAATTTTTATCCCAAATCTTATATAAATTGAATAAGTATACAGGATGTCCCAGGACTCAACATTAAGCTGAAACGGGGTGATAGTATTGATCATAAGTATCCATGAAATAAAATTATTCATAGTTCAACAGAAAGCCTTAATTCTTGAAAACTTGAGGCAATTGTGTTATTATTTTTGACAATGGTCCTAGAAGTGTTATTTACTTTTACGGATCCGAAACATAAATGAACAAAATTCATAAAAATTATCCACATTAACCGAAAAATGTTCACATTTTCACCAAAGCTTTAAGTTGCACTTTAAAAGCTCAAAACTACTTGAGATAATTCTCTTATATAATTTTTTTCATGGCTGTTATAATTAATACTATCACCCCGTTTGGGCTTGACATTGAGTTCTGAGACACCCAGTATATAAGATATTTCTAATTGGAAAACAAGTGGTGCATGGTAACGCGCCTTAAGGCAAATTGCTGAAACTTCCCGTATGGGGTTGAAATGTTCGAGAAATTTAAAATGTTTTTAGCCCGAATTAAAATTGAAATCCGAATAATTTTAGATATTTAAAATAAACTGAGTTTTTTTTTAATTCTGAATTAAAAAAAAAAAAATTCTGTCTTCTCCAAAACCTAATCATTTCTTTACAATATCAACACAAGCAAAATGTTTTAAACTGCTATTTTTTGCACTTTTTACTCCGTATCTCCAAAACGAATTACCTTTGCAAAAAACTAATCAGCACGTCTTCCTATCAATAGAAATCGAATGCTTTTTTAATCATCCAAATTAATTGATCAGTGCTCCCAAAAATGTGGACAAAAAATTGTATCCATACATACACACACACACACATTTTTTCTAAGGTATGCCGATATGTTCAGAAACCTCTGAAACATATCGGCTTCTGAAACATACAGAAGAAAAAGTAAAAAAAATGATATCTGGTTGTCAAAAATGGACATAGACGTACGCACATCAATTTATCAGATATTTGATAACGTTTTTAAAACGTTAGCTAAAAACTTATACACACATTTCTTGGTACAAGTTTTTCTAGTTGAAATATGTTTAAAAAAATATTGTCAAACAAAACATTTTTAAAAATCCGGGACAATCCGGGACAAAACATCTAATATCGGGACAAATATTGCTTTTGGAAAAAGCCGGGGCGCAAGGCGGAAAATCGCGACTGTCCCGGCCAATCCGGGAAGTAAGGTCACCTTAGTTATTCTAATCGTAAGAAATATGTCCTCAGATGGATTCATTCATTCACCTCCTGCTAATGTAAACTTTCTCAGGTGCTTTGAGTGATAAGATCCCCACTGTATATTTTATGAACGATAAAATATTTAATGATTATAATTATCTATTTAAAATGTATAAAACAATTGTTGTAAATCATTGATCAATTTTTATTGATTACTGATTTTTTCCCTCGAATATATAATTCTGGTACGGGAAGTTCCAGCAATTTGCCATAATGCACAATGCCATACACCACTAGTTTGTTTATTTCTTACTATTATAAGTTATATGACTTATATGTCTATGTCTTACCGTTACAGGAAGAGTATGTCGACTTGCAGACTGTTTCGGTAGTCAAAGCTCATCACGTGTACCCTGTGAAATGTATCTGACAATTAATTATAAACAGCAAAGGAATAATTGAATTAAGACGAGGTACGTTGGTAAAGGTAAGGTACAAGGCAAATTGGTAACTCAGTTGCGAAATATTATTTCTGATTAAGTTTCAATAAACAGTGCAAATTATTGAGATATAGCAGGGATATCAAACTAAATGTTGAATGCAAAGAAATATCCAGTAATAATTAGATACAAAGAATCTAATCTAATCTAAATTTATACTGATAGTACAAAAAGAGCATTACTAGTTTTGGAACTGTTCTGACTGTTCTTAAGTCATCCATGACAAATGAGATATATCACAATTGAAATGTTGCATGCACATCCGATGATCAAAATATGTTAGTACGTTTATTTTGCTACTTTGAAAGAAAGTTATATAAAAAGGTTAAGGATCAGTATTAAAGTTCTAAAAAACATTCCGAGTTTTCGAGCAGATCCTTTGATTTCAATTTTATTTTGATTTCAAAAATTTTGATACATTTTTTTAGAATCATTTTGTGACTACAATAATCCTTCAAAAGATTAAATTATTTACTAGCAAGATAGTCAATGAAGCTACTCAAAATAATGAGGGGTAAGTTTTAACTGTTTTTTAATGCCTTTCACGAAACATATATGTGTTAATGCCTAAAGTAGTTAATTTATTGAACAAAACAATATCATTAATATAATTGTATAGATTACATTAATATAATTGTAATCTATGTTACGAAGTTTCACGACAAAAATGAAAGTGTCTGGAAATTGTGCAACCGAACAAATATCACCATATCAGTAATTTAGTTAAAAAGATTCACATTTTTTATATGAAAGGTAGATTTTATTTGAATATAAAATTATAAAGCAGCTTAATAATTAAAAACAAGTAAGTGTACAATTATAATATAACAAAACATATTTGAAACCACTTCTGGTAATTTTCAAACTTGGGTCGCTACTCGCTACATCTATCAATGACACAACTAATCAATATATTTTTTCATGCATTTTTACGCATATTAAACATTCTACACATCAATTTCTAACAAATTATTCATAATTTCGAATCTCTCCCATCATCATATATCATTGTAAATCACACTTGAAGATTTTATATAGTTAACGTGAATTTAAGAAAAGGCGCCCGTTTTTCTTCTACTATTTTGCTACTAGTCACTTTTCTTTAATTGATTTATTTTTTATTTCATCTTCAGTAACCACCTGAGATTATCTCTATATTAACCACATCAAAATAATAATAAGTTAATAATTATCATGTGTAGTGTGAAGACAATTGCGGTCTAGCCTCGTGGTGGCACGCGGTTTTGCCTCCGGGTACTAATATTTTCCCAAAGAGATCAGGGCAACGTCTTTTTTTTTAGTAAATATTGGAAAACTGACTATATAAAGCAGTGTTTCATCCTTACAAAAATATATGGAAAGTACTATAAATTTCTATTGGAATAGCAGTATTTTGTTAGATAGCTCGTGCAGAACTATGCAATTTGTTGAACTTGCGTGCCTATTTTTTATTTCAAATCCGAGTTGGGAATGTTAAATAATTGGAATTAGATTTTTTTTATTTTGTTTTCTTCAAAAACTATATATGAGAAAAACTATTTATGAATGCAATTAATAAAATTCTGTGTTTTTAATGTCCAAACATTTTATATTTTTCTGGACTACGGATCTTTTTCAGTAGCTATTTTCTGTTTTATTTATTGTAGTAAATTCTTAACAATTTTCTTCAAATTTATTTTTAGTAAGTAATATAACGCTTTTAGTGTATCTATTCTGAGTCGTGTATTTTGATATGTACATTTGTTTAACTTTTGTAAATATAATTCAACTTGTAATATATTTAAATCACAAAATTACTTGTAGAAATTCCGGGACGCAAGGTGGTAATCCGGGACTGTCCCGGTCAATTCTGGACGTCTGGTCATCTTAGTTGAACATTATTAATAAATGAAATGTTGCTTTGGCTCGGCCGCATGCTTTGATAATTGAGACATCTGGTGATTGTCTCCAAGTAGTTTAATATAGATTCTAGCTAAATTAGGTATTACATTTGTAATTGAATTATAATTAATTTGAGATGTTTACAAACTTGTCTCTTTTGAAAACTATCACACTTTGCATTAATTAACTTCTCGAAGAGTAAGTTTTAGTAATCGTAATAAAAACGAAAATGAACATTTTTATCTATCTTTTGACGCTTCAAGGCTTTCTACACATTTTTCGAGCATACCTTAGAAAAATGGATATATGAGTGTCGTAACGATTTCGGGAGCACGGATAAACCGATTTGAATGATTCAAAAAACATACGATTCTTGACGATTCTTGGTAAAGGCAAGTCCAGCCATTTGAAAGATACGGAGCAATAAGTCCTAAAAATTGCAATTCAGTTTTTGAAAATCTGGAGCATTCTATTAGAATGACTCAGAATGCGTTTTACTTGCATTGAAGGATTTAATTGACTACGTTTTTGAAAGGAAGATAAAAGACTGATATCTCGTTGTCTAATTTGATCACTGAACATAAGCACAAGTAATTATCAGATAATTTACAGAGATTTTCATAATAATGGGCCGATTCTGCCTCATAACAGACCAATGTTAAGGCAAGGTCATGGTACGCTCCAACTTCCATACATTATGCTACTGATTCATACTTAATACGGTCAAAGTGTCATGTATTTGCTGTGCATTCAGGCGTTTTACACATAAACTGCAACGTGACTCGTACGTTAAGAAGCTGAGTCAGAAAGACCGTGTTATCTAAAATCTTTTTTTTTGACATTTGTGCAGTTTCTAGGTTAGGTTCTCTATCTGTCAACCTGAGAAAAACGCCTGACTGCACAGCAACCACATAGCTTTTGTCAATATTTAGTTGACAAAAAAATTCTTCATAACATAGCCTTGACATAACATTGGTCTGTTGTGCGGGAAAATCAGTCGATGAGCGCCTACAAATTTTCATTTTTTTGGATTCCATACCAAGAATTATGTTTTGAACTACAATACCGTTTGTTGCCTAATTTGTAAGCTGTTATATTTTGACTCTAAAATACGAATAATGAAACTTACAATATAAATATGAAAATATTTAAAATTATTGTTATTAATCATTGAATTATTTTCATTGATTATTTGTAATCCTAGAATGTTTAAGTACGTTACGGGAAGCACAATGCACAATTGCCATGCACCACTAGTCATTTTACTTATTTGAAATATTTTTGATTTATATAGTGTAAATTTAAATTTACATTCAATAAATTATATAGTGCATATTCGTAAATCCCAAGGCGGAAGACTGAAAAAGAAACAACCAGTAGATCTTCTTTAAGGAATCAGTGATCCTCAACGGAGGATCAACTACCATGTCAATTTTTTATACTCATGTAACATATTACTTGAGTTAAATATTTAGCCAAACAGCTATAGAACGAGAACATTTTCTGATTGCTCTTCAAAAATGTAAAAAAAAATATTCGTAAATCCGTGTAGCAGCAGACTGGATAATTTAATTTCCACAGCAATCATTAGTAAATTACCAATAATAGTTGTCATTACAAAATGATTGAATCCAACATCCGAGTGTCGGATGTCGTCCCTGGACCTTCTGTTTGTCATTCTCGCGAATTATATAATATTGTATTACAAGAATTATAAAATTATATTACAAGTTTTGTAACCGGCGCTCAATCGAGCGAGCCGATCACGCAAGGGGGGCACTTTGAAAACGTTCGCCCGCCCGTCTATTGTCCTGCGGTATTGCGTACTTCTATATGATTATTAAATTACATAAATCAGGTTTTATCATTGCAAATAATTTAGGGAGGCCTCAAGCATAATAGATTATTCGTTTGCGCACATACATCACAATAAATTATCAAAGCATATGGACGGCTAATAATCAAACATAAAATAAAATTGGATTTATTAATTTAGAGCTTATTGAAAGCGATTCTGTATGATATAGAGGCGAATGGGAATTCGAATCGATGTCGCAATTATTCCAAGTATTGGCTTTGATTATTTATTCAAATCGTGCATCGTCATAGAAGAATTGTATGCAGGCACATATACGAGCATACAGGTATATAATATATATATATATATATATATATATATGAATTAACAGCCCAACAATTGGGCATAGCATCAAACAAAGTCTATCGAATCAATTGTTCAGATTGCAAATCAATTTACATTGGTGAAACTAGCCAAAACTTACACTTAGTAAAACGACTTCAGCAACACAAAAACAATTTTAAAAAGTACGAAACAATTGAAAACCATGCTCACAGAACACAATAACACTTTAAAACATAACAGATTTTTTAACCCGACTATATTACATTTTGAGGAAAATTTGTTCAAAAGACGCATTTGTAAGGAATACTTCAACAGATTTATAACAAAAATGCAGTAACAGTAAGTAAAGAAATGACCTCGGTTTGTTGTGTCAATTCAATATCTGTTATCTGGATAGTATTTCTAAATTTCTCACTGAGCAATAAAAAATGTAGAAAAAACTCACAATTAGTTTCACACATGTTAGGATCTCGATATTTTTTTTTAAATTCTAGATGGTTTATAGATAACACATATATTACATAGTTACTCCTTTGTGGAATTTGTGGTCTGAGTAAAATTGCGAAACATTGCTATAATTACAACAAGTTTAATGCATATATTATATTATATAGTTTTGTGCACTATCATGTCCTCATACCTTGGATTACTGTTTTTCCTGTTTTTATCACTAGTGTAAGTAAATTGTAAGTACTTTCTACTTTTTGAAAATTTTCAACTCAATTTTAATACATTTTAGTTTTTTAATTTTATTTTTAGTTTCCATAGAATGAAAAATAAGGTTGTAGCCTGGATGGATTTTGATATAAATTTTTGAAGAAATTCATATTTTTTTATGCTATGCCCGTTTATTAGATTCTGTTATTGTATATATATATATATATATATATATATAAACTCTGTATTTCCTAGAAAAATTTGTACTAACGAAGTTTAAGAACAGTAATATATTCGCAAGTCGTAAAATAAGTTGAGTTATTTTACCCAGACATAATGTATCATAACATATTGCACTAAAAGAAAAGTAACTCGTAAAACAAGCATTACATAGCATACAACTATAGCGAAAACTGGTAGAATTGGGCCGAAAATCACTAGATACTTCCAAAGAGAAAAGTCCAGACCCTGCGAAATATTACTGTGGAAAATCCGCGATGAGTCTACCTTGTGAATATCGTATCAATCAATTTGTAGTTCTAGGCTGTCAATATTGGATTCCAATAACTAGCAAATACAAAAACAATTATAAACCATGGTTTATCAGAAAAACTATGTATTAACTACTGTTATATAAGAATGTTAATAATTTGTTGCATTTGGCAATAATATCAACTAAAATCTTTATGTGACCAAATTAGTGTCAAAATCTTTCAATTGATGTTCCTTTAGCTTGCCTTCTATATATGAAAATGAGGAATTTTCTCGAAACCTAAGGCATAGATTTATTATTAGTTGAATCGATGACTTTCAAACTCTATCCCGACAGGAAATTTGCGTGCATTGTGACCATAAAGCTGCGAATGGTCCCGTTTGTAAGACTGGAATATTATATGATTTAATATTAATGTCGCAAGGAACGTATAAATTTATTTTGTAACGCCTTTAATATCCTGGCCATGGCGCGACACATGCGTTGCTAAAACCTTATTCTTAATGTCGTGTTTACCAGAAAAATGACATTGTTCATATTATATGTATATATATATATATATATATATATATATATATATAAAGTGTGATAGATCGAACTGGATACATTTTGTTAAAATATTGAATAAAAGGAACAAAAAATACATGAAACAATTAAAACAAATTTGATATTTTGACAACAAATATTTTTCACCAGGCAAAAGTAACATATACGCATTAGTTTACACATCTATGTCGTAGAAAACGAGCAAAAAATTTGTACTCGTTTAAACTTGTAAAACATGCTGAATGATGACACACGTACAGTGTCGAAACGTATATAATACATAGTTCATTTATTTATTAACTTGGGTAAGATATAGTAATCGCAAAAAAAATCGCAATTGAAAATTTTTACATGTCTTCACGTTTCAAAGATTTCTGAACATTTTGGCATACCTTCGAAAAAAAATGGATGTATGTATGTAGTATGTATGTCTGTATGTCTGGATACAATTTTTGTCAACGATTTTGGTAGCACGGATAAACCGATATGAATCATTCAGAAATATTGGATTTCTTTTGTAGAGAAGTGCTGATTAATTTTTGGCTAAGGTAGTTTGACCCGGGAGAAGGTCAAAAAATGCCAAAAATATTACAGTTTTTGAGAGAACGGAGCGTTTATTTTGAATGATTCAAAAAACATTTTACTTATATTGACAAAATGAAGAACTTTTGGGTAGGTCAGGTCAGCGGTTTGAGAGAGTAATAAAAAAGTAATAATTTGGCGGTAAAAATGATTATTAGGCATATTTGCATCAGATTATCAAATACTTTATAGATATTTTAATAATAAGTACAAATTTTGTTCACATTTGAATGGGTTAATAATAAAATATTGTGAATTTTATATCGAATGGTAAAACAACTACTGAGTTGTTTTTTCCAACATGCCCTTGTAGTATACAATGTCCCTTTTCGGCCGACTATTGTAAATTCATCAAATTTATTGAATGTCCTTTACTAGACAGTTGTAAATAAAAGAGATAATAAAAAAATTGAATGGGTTTTGTAGCGCGATTGGATATTTCGTCTCTAAAACAGCTACGCAGCGCGATTCCTTTCAAAACAACATAAAAGATTTCAAAAAATTACTAAGTATCAAAAAAGAACCAAAATTTTCACAAATGTCATTTGCATTCTCTTTAATACCAAAATTCTCAAAACTCTGATTATTTCAAAATTTAATTACGGTACAGGAAGTTGCAGCAATTTGCCTTAAAGCACGATGCACAACTATTTTCAATTATATTATCTGTTGGTATTTAAACTATAACTAAAAATTTTTGAAATTATTTACTTAGATGCAATGATCAGCAGATTTGGAATGTATAAATATTCCAACTATTTATGTTAATATTAGTAATTTGGCTATTATATAATAAAATGTATTTAAATGACATACTTGCAAGCTAGAAATTACTTCTCTTTTTCAAATATTAACATTTTTCATATCAATATCAGTATATTACCTTCCCAGATAAAACTCATTAGTATAAAAGGATATTTACATTTATGTTATGTTAAATGTGAATATAAACAATTACACTATATGAACCCTTATAATAGAATTTTTTAAAGATTACGACATTTTTATTACTGACGATTTATTATAATGGTTGCATATATATAATAATAATTCGTTTTAAGTATAGAGATAAAAATATAAATTTCAGCGTTACTTTAATGTATCGGGCAATCTATTTTAACGTTTTTCTTATTTTACGATGCATGCAGTAAAAATATCACGAAACAGCATGCGAATAGAATATAAATTCCTATCATCAGCAAAATTATGTTATATATAAAGCATTAATGGGTATATATGTTGAAGTGATTCATAAATCTGGAATCGTTGAGAATCATTGTGACTAATATTCCTAGAACAATAAACATTTGACGCTGGGGGTCGTTCGTCGAGACTTGCGGTACGAAATTACGAAATATTACGAGCAGTGTTAACACTGATTAAATACAATGAGGGCGACTATAATAATACGTTATATCGTTAGCGGCGGTGATGGCGGTTGATGCCCGGCCGTTATTTATCGATCGCGGACGGGACGCCTAAGCGAGTAGTTCGCCTCGTTCGTACCTACTACCTACTCTCTACTGCCTACTATTGCTGTTCCCGCCGCCCGAGACGATCGCACTGCTGCGCCGCCTGCCAAGCGGTAATGCATTCCCCCGTTAGGTAAGGTGACGGAAAGACTTGAAGCATGGTTGCACGTAGGAAATGGTCGCGTACTTTCTACTAGTCTAAAATACGTTTTTTATAGTGCAAATATGTTTGGTTGCACAGAAAATAATTCCAACGGTTCAACGGTTAAAATGGTCAGGGGCAGTTGAATTTTATAAAATTGATCTTTCACAGGCCTCATATTTTGACTTGCTAAGTCTCCATTGTAGATTGATTTTTTTTTTCGAAAAATGCTTATCATTGCTTCATATAGTAAAAAACAATTACCTATAGTAAAAATTAATGATAAAAATCGTTCCATTTAATCATTTTATTGCTTCATAATTAGTTGTAAATTCATTCTATTCGACCGAACTTTATATCACTTTAGTCCAAAATAACTGGTCATCAATTGTAATATAACGACAAGAGGAGTAACAATTCTGATATTTTTTTATAAAACAGACCAATGTTATGGCAAGGTTATGTTATGAAGAATTTTCCATACAAATTCGTTCTAAATATTGACTAAAGCCATGTCGTTGCTGTGCAGTCAGGCGATTTTCTCAGGTTATCAGATAGAAAACATAACCTAGAAACCACAAAATGTCAACAAAACGATGTTAGATAACAGGGTATTTTGACTCAGCTTCATAACATACAAGTGACATTAAAATATGTTTTTTATACTGCAAATATGTTTGGTTGAATAGAAAATAATTCCGACACGGTTAAAATGGTCAAAGACGGTTGAATTTTATAAAATTAATCTTTCACAGGCCTCATATTTTGCGTCAACTACTTATTTTATCAGCTTCATCCGCCTTTATACTATAAACTATTAAAATTTCTGATTGTAAAATTTGCAACTCTATCCTGAAACTGGCGTAGGGAAGGCTGGGTACTATAGTGATAATCGCCATATCATTCAGAAATGATTTTGACTTAGGGTTCAAAGCGTGAAAGATGTAGTATGTTTTTTTGAAAATGTTTCCAATATTGCATTTGGTCTACGCGCTACATTAACATAATCCGTAGACCGAATTGCTTTAAAAGAGCCAAAAGTAAATTTTTTTGTTAGATTTCTTTAATAATAACTGTTGCTTGTATACAGATTAGAGAACGGTAACGCAGTCCGGAATTATCACTCCTAGAATGAATCCAAGCGGAGTTGTATCCATTATTTTTTTCAGTCAGTCAGTTGATCTGTAGACCGCATTGCTTTTAAAGGGCAAACAAAAAGATTTCTTGTTCGATCACTTTGTTTGTTATTTTGCTATAAGTTGAACATTAGTAGTTAATTGCCAGCAATTAGTTTTTGCAGTCATAATGTTGATTTATTTTCAAAAGTTTGGGCTTGGTACGGTTGTGACATGAGGTTGTCACTCTTGTCCTTTTCGCGTGAAGATTAAAAACCGATAAAACGGTGAAAAATCTAACTTGAATAACGCAAAATACGAAAGAGAGAGATCGGAAAATTTAATACAAGAAAAAAAACACAAAGATTTATTGTTAACTTTGTTTAAAAAATTATGCCTTTTATATATTGTTATATTATATTCACAAGCTTTGTTTAAATGATTATGTTGTGTTGTTACATTTCTGATAATAGAAGTCGTTATAAACTATTTTGATGTTTTTATACCTATTGTTTTTTAATATATTTTTGTGCAGTCACAAAAATCCTTGAGGTGTGGACGGTTGTGACACTCACCCTCGTCTTGAATGATTTGATTTTAAGACTAAATCCATCGTATTTAAGGGCAGTACTTCAGTATTTCCACGTAGACAAATGTTCATTTAATACACTTTTTTCCTAGTTAACTGATAAATTAACAAAGTTATGTCTAAAATAAAACAGTGGGACAATCGTACCCAGTCAGTCAGAACTCAAAAGTTAGATTTTTAGATGTTGATCAGGCCTTTCATTTATTTATTTATTTAGTAATTTTTACACCTGTCCTTATATGGACAATAAATAAAACTGTAGGATTAACAAAAAAGAACTTTAAAAATACAAAATACAAAGTATTCTGACCATTATCAGAAATTTTGAAAATTGGCGTATGTTAGTGTAACATAAATTTATTTTTGGGTCTTGCCCTGATAGTTTTGTGTACTTTATCACTTTTAAATGTGTAGTAGGCTAAAACTACAGGGTATGATTCTTCTCATCAAATATTTTCTAGGAAAGAGTAACATTCCGTTTTTTTTTTTCAATATTAATGAAGAAAGTTAATCCAGAAAAAACTAAGTTCGACATCCAAAATCAATGTACATTTACAATCATTTTTAATTTAATAAATGAATGAAACCATTTTGATCCAATTTGAAAACAGAACGTTTTTAATCCAAACGTTTGATAAGAGAAATTATAGGGCCAATTCTCGGATAAGATATAAATGTTATGGTAATGCTATGTTACGGGGTCTATCTTAGTATGAGTTGGTGGTAACGAACTGTCAAAAATCTATGTATTTGCTGTGCGATCAGGCGTTTCACACATAAAACCTTACCTACAAAATGCACAAACGTCAAATAACAATTTTATTTTAAGTGCAACTTTTTGATGATTCCTTGATGAAAGAAAAACCAAGGATAAACCAAGTTCGACCTCCAAAACCTATTCACATACATTCACAAACATCTTTTATATATTAAATGAATGCAAACATTTTTTTGCAATCTGCAAGCGGAACCTTTAATCCAAACTTTTGATTACAGAAACTATGTAGATTTCTGAGAAAGTCTAAAATTTTACTTCACATTCACAAATTAATGTAGAGTGCAAAGGCTTCCTGTAACTAATCTAAGCTGAAACTTACTGAAACGTTTCATATAATATATGTATATATACACACATAAAAATGATCACAGAGAAAACTGAATATAAATGCTTCTGCTACTAATCCAGAAATTTCAAAAAAGAAATCTCTTGCATTTTTCTCATACCAATCGCAATACAATTTTTCATAGAGAATATGCTTTATTATTAATTAAAGTTTATTATGTCCGAGCATTATACGTAGTTCCATTATGAAAGCATTCCATTCTAATACGTGCGAAATGGCATTTGTCTTATTAAAATATTCCTGCATTATATTTATTTAAAATTATATACAAAAATTAATATTAATTTTATTATGATATAAATGCAACTAGACAAGTGTACCTTAATCTTTAAGTCTCAGGTGCAAAATTAGTTCAAATATGCTAATTTATTTGAAGAAAAAAATGTACTTTTGCATATTTAAGTTAATATTACTTATAGAGGCGAAAACATGCATGTTTGCGTCAAAATGGGTTAAGAAAGAAACTCGCAAGCCACACCTATATATTCTATTCATTAATTAAAAATGTTGTGCAAACAAAGTCACAGTTAACCTTTGAACAGGTCATTTGTTAAATAGAAAAAAATTCAAAGTTAACAGATAATTTTTTTTATGGAATTCATCTTGAAATATTTTTAGTTTCGTCTTTTTAGCTTAGAATTCAAAGAATCCCGGAATAAGAATAAGAAAGGATTCGAAAAATACTCCTGAACGCATGTTATTTTTGAACATATTTAAAGCTTTAGAAATATAATCCAGTTACCTAAACGAAATAAAATCCAAGTTGACATTATAAGTATTTGCAATTTTTTATGAAAAGTGTGATTGAATCAGTGTTAATCTATTTTATAAAAGCAATTCATAAAATGCAATATTTAGATAATATAATATATATAGTATTTTCTTTCGTTGGTAGTTTTTTTGGTTGTGGGCACTGTTGTTTAGGGGAGGATTATTAAATGTTTTCAAATAGATTATTTTTTCAAATATATACTGTAAAATATGTTTACAGAAAACTAAGTAAACAAAACTTAATCAATCGAATTTAAAATGAAGAACATTGTCTAATATTTATAAGAATTGTATAAACTGATGTGCAAAGTTAAAGTTATTTAAGTATATTAGTGAGCTTTAGAACTGTAGCTGAAAAAAAACTGTTTGGGAAACTAAAATCGTTTCGTCAACACAAGCAGAAAGTTTTTTTAATAATTCAAATCGGATGCTTATTTTTATCAAAAACTGAATCTTCTCTGAATCATTCAAATCGGATGCTCTGATCTCTCAAAAACTCGATACCTATTTTCTGCGCTTTTTGCTCCGTATCTCTAAAACAGCTGGACCTGCCTTTGCCAAAAACTAATCAGCACATCTTCCTATCAATAGAAATCGAATGTTTTTTAAACCATTCAAATCAGTTGATCCATGCGCCTGAAACGTGGACGAAAAATTGTATCCATACATACATACACACATACACACACACACATACATTTTTTCTGAGGTATTGCAAAATGTTCAGAAATCTTCAAAACGTGAAGAAATGTAAAAGTTTTCAATTTCGACGATTACAATAATTTATCCTACGGGAAATTAAAGAAAGCAATTTTAAAAAAGATAAATTGAATTGATAGTATGCTGATGAATGTTTTTGTCAAAATGCCAAGTCAGTGTTATATACGGTATTATCTTGGTATAATTCTCATTAAATTTTTATTACAACTAGTAGTTCTTAAAATTCTTTTAAAATTCAGTTTGTCCGATAGCTGTCCCTTCTTACCCAGCCTATATGGTAAATAAGGACAGATGACGAATTTTAAACGCAGTTTAGCTTGTTTGTCCACTTTGTAAAAGTAATTCATAAAATTAAGATTACACAACCCCATCTCAAACCTAAATCGTTATTTCGTTATTATGTGCCCCATAGCGTTTGAACAAAAAGTTGTCCCGAAAGAAAAACCCGGACGTCCTCATAACTACGTAATATATTTACTTTAATTGCATCATTCTCTCCCCTACTTCACTTTATCAAAAGCATTCCGCAACCGTATATCATAGTATTGAAAAATCGCATATGACCATAAATCTTATCAATATTTCGCACCTTCGGTCTGATGGAAACGTGACGCGCGAACTTCGAACTCGAACTCAACTAAAAGCAATCGATAAATGTCATCGTGTGTAATAAGAAATTTCATGAATAATTCAGTTTCCTAGGTTTAGTCTCGTCCGGTGGCATATTCAAACAGTACTGGCGGGATCTGCTGTAAACGACACACTGTTGCCATCAACTGATATCTCATCGCAGTTGTTTGCAATACACTCATTTCCAAAACGCGCAACGGGTATGGAAATCAAAGAGCTGGGGTTGATATTGCTCAGATCGCTATCCAGTCAAGTTTTATACGAATCAAAGCACTTTGATGATATCACTTCCATTTGCACCAAAAAGAAATAATTTGTGCACCAACGACCTACCGAAAATTTTGTTTTTTTGATAACTTCAGGAAAATGTTTTAATCAATTTTATAGCAATATTTAGAGGCTAATTCTCGGATAAACCAGCAAATTTTAGTTTTGCTAACCCGGGACAGGAAAACGGGAGGGGGGTGAATAGCTTAAATATGAAGAAATATCAAATATTTTATTAAAACAAATAATCAGATTTCTTAAATGAACCTTTTTTAAGCATTTAAAAATACCTTTAGACTATTTAATAATGTAAATAATTTTTAAATTATTTGTTCTATAAAATCTCACAATTTTGGATCTATATATATATTTTTACTTTTGAGTCTCGTATAAAATTTTATTCAATTTTCTTCATAGTTAACTTGAAAAAAAAAATACTACTTGTGCTAGGTATTCAAAAAGTCCGTGTTTTATAATTTCTGCTAATTTTAGAAAAATTGAAATTGAAATTATCAATGTGAGAAACTATTTTAACCCGTTCTTGAAATTTTGTAATCGCCTATTTTCTGAATCATAACGTATTGATTTATTCTCATTTTAACAGCATACTCGTTGTTTTAAGACAATCTGAAAATGATATACATTACAGTACATTATTTTGTAATTGTAACATATCATTTTCGGATATTTGATGGGTATGTGCAATTTTATCATCAAATCCTTGCGAAGATTTAGTTCAAAACCTATATTATTCGGAAATGCGAACAATCCGGGACAAAAGATCTAAATCCGGGACAAATATTGTTTTTAGGAAAACACGGTAAAAATCCGGGACTGTCCCAGTCCAACTCAGACGTATAGTCACCTTAGGCAATGCTATGTTACAGGTCTATATTCGTATGAGTTGGTAGTGCCAACGTGTCAAAAATCTATGTATTTGCTGTACGATCAGGCGTTTTACACATTCAATCTGATCTACGAAACGCACAAACGTCAAATAATAATTTTATGATAAATGATTACCTTTCTGATGTCTCATTGAGAACACATACATGAAGTTAGGTTCAATATGTAAAACGCCGGATCGCTTAGCAAATGCATAGCTTTATTCAATTTAATAAGTGTAACCTATTACTGACATCACATCTTATTTGCATCAATTTATGTCTTTATCAGATTCAACATCTTTAGTCCATCATTTTTGACAGTAATGAAAACTTTCATCCTATGACCAGTTCTGCTCAAACTTTTTTACGGTGTATTTAAATGACAGTTCAAGGATTGGCCTATATCTTCTATATTTATATTTAGGGACCGATTCACCCGCATAACAGACCAATGTTATGGCAAGGCTATGTTATAAAGAACTTTCCATACAAATATTGTCAAAAGCCATGTGGATGCTGTGCAGTCAGGCGATTTTCTCAGGTTTTCAGATAGAAAACATCGCAAAATGTCAAAAAAACGATGTTAGATAACAGGGTCTTTCTGACTCAGGTTCATAACATACGAGTGAAATTGCAGTTTATGTGTAAAACGCCTGAGTGTATAGTAAATACATGACATTTTGACAGTATTCAGTTTGATTCAGTACCATAAGGTATGGAAGTTGGAGCGTAACATGGCCTTGCCATTAATCTGTTATGCGGCAGAATCGGTCCCTTTATATATTTTTTTTTATTAAAATTCAACACTATGAGATTATATGTAATGTGATTAGATGCAGCATTATTAGTATTAGATGCAGGAAGGTTATTTTTATTTCGGGACATTTTGGATCAATATTTCCTAGTAAAAACGAATATCAATACTGCTTGATATGAGGTTGTACGCAACGGGGCACGAACCCGGAACGGCGATTACGATGTAAATCGAAAATTTTCACTGTCAAAGATTTGGCACTGTCGTACTAATACTATCGACACATATTTATATACATTAGGTAATATAATTCTTTTTGTATTTTTCATTGGATTTTTTTTATAAAGCTTTAACATCTACTAACAAAGATTGAATATGCAGTTCAAATGTGTAATAAAATTAAAGAAAATATGTTCATTGAAAATCTGTCTATATGTTGATGTTAAGCTCTAAGCTAAAGCCAGATAAAGTTTCCATTTAGCTTGAAAAGCATTTTCACCTTCTCTATTATTTTTGTCCTTGTATTTATGTTTTTTATCTCTGTATTTAAAAAAGCACTTACCAAAGCTGGAAGCGTCATGGAATCAATTAAAAGTTTTGATATATAAACCTTCAGTATCAACATACAATAATCAATTAAAAAATACAATTTGGTATTCTGATGGGAAAAAATACATTTAGGATAACCTTTTAAGGAAAAATTCTTTAAGGAACTAAATTATTAGGGTAATACTAAAAATAAGTAATCAGTTCCATAGCAACATTTAATTTTGCGGTAATGTAAGATAAGAAATTATTTGTAACATAAAATATTAATTTTAATAACAGTCCCTCGAATCAATTGTAGTATTCATAAATTGTCTCGTGAATTGATAAAATATTTCATTAGATAGATTCCACATTTTGTACCAAAAAAGCTACTTTACAGCGGAATTGATAAAATATTTCATACCAATGAATTCCACATTTGATACCAAAAATAATTTCCCCAAAAAACGGGCAAAGCTCGTTTATCACATTAATGTCTAAACTGGTCGTTGAAGGTTTACTGGAGTTTATGTTTAAAATTATTTGTTTGCGAGAATTTCAAAATTAGGAGCCACTTATACTCTATTAGGATGCTATTCCTCCCTATAATATTAATAATATATATGATTAACTTCCCGTAGAGTGAGTTATAGTAATCGAAAATAATCGAAAAGACAAATTTCCACATATCTACATTCCAAATCCTTCTTCTTACTAAAAATGGGATACAATTTTTCGTCTACGATATCGGGAGCACGGATCAACCGATTTCAATGATTCGTATTGATTGAGTGAAAAATTGATTACATTTTTGCGAAGGTAGATACAGCAGTTCCGGAGATACAGAGGAAAAAATACAAAGAATAGCAGTTTTGAGCGAACGGCGTACCCGATTAGAGTGATTCAATTGCTAAAACTAAAGGTCGTTGCCCAAATATACTCATATTACATTTTTCGAAGGTAGATACAGCAGTTCCGGAGATACAGAGGAAAAAATACAATGAATAGCAGTTTTGAGCGAACGGCGCATCCGATTGGAGTGATTCAAAAAGCGTATTGCTTGTGTAGATGTTTGTTTACGTTTTTGTTCTTGTAGATAAGTATAGTTAAAGATCGTCGCCCAAATATAAGCACTTTATAATAATTATTACAAAATATTTTGAACAATTGTTATTACTCATTGATGAACTTTTATTGATGATAATTTTTTTCATTTCGCCAAAATTCCAGCAATTTGTCTTACGCAAATGCCATGCTTCACTAGTTTAAATTATAGATTAGCATGTTGTTTTCTGCTGATATATTTCTATTTCCCGAAGTATTAATTTTACATCATTTGCCCTTGTGATACAATGATAAGCTCTCTATAGAGTTCCCTTCCTTGGAAACTTACACAAAGCAAATAAACCGTTAATAAACAATTTGAACGAACTCTTCACCACCTCTTACTATATTAGCCAAGTTCTAGTGATTCGTTGTTCCAGAATTTGGGGAAAATTACGTTTTCGCGTGCGTTTTATTTTCGGCACAGTTTCGCCTAATGATCAGAACGAGAACACCGTACGGATGAGGAGAACGTCAGGGTTAATTGAAAAACCCGCATACTAGTTCGCGGAATCGGAAATATTGTGTATTTTAGAAAAATCCTTTGAATACGTTTTACTAGAGCGAGTCGAGTTCAATCGGATTTGCAAATTTCACAAGATAAAAATATCGAGACATACCCGCATCGTTCGTTCAACAACCCCGCCCGAACTCATAAAATATATTCTTTTCACATTGTGTCTTGACGTCCTTATCTCAATTGGAGCCATTGTTGATGTAACAGAGATTTATTCCGATTATTATTAATGCCTTCGCATATTCCGATGGCAAATTCGATAAATTATATTCGATATTTATATATATGACACGCTATTCAGCACCCAATTCAAATTCTTGCCAAAACAGTTTTGGCATTAAAATTTAATCTTGTATTTACTCAAACATGTATTTATTATGATCTAATAAAATTATTTTATAATTAAGAAGATTACGAGATATTGAAGCACACCTATAATTTTTATTACTTTAGAAGTAGAACTTAAGGCAAATTGCTGCAACTTCCCGTACCGAAAACTAAATTATTACATAAAACTGCAAAACTATGAAAAAATTAGATTTACGAGAAATTTTGAAATTTTGAAAAAATGGCTATTTTGAAAAAATTGTTTTTTTATATTTTGATTTTTTTGCAAGTTTTGAACACTTTTTTCAGCATTTGCGCTGCATAGCTGATTTGGTGTCGAAATCTCAAAGCGCGTAGTCGTCTAACGTGTAAACATTGGTACGGAACCCATATATGTGTACACAAAATTTGTACTTATTATTATAATCAGACTTACTTGGAAAAGCCACATAAAAACAAAAAAGCAGCAAATAATGATCAAAATGAAAGAATTTGATTGGCTTCTGCGTAAAAAGTCTAAGCTCACTGTTGAAAATAAGTTGCTGCTATATAAATCAATTATCAAACCAATCTGGACCTACGGAATTGAGCTCTGGGGATGTGCTTACAAATCTAATATAGCTATAATGCAAAGAACTCAGTCAAAAATTTTACGAACAATTCTTAATTCTCTATGGTACGTAACAAATGAAACCATTCACAGCGACCTCAAGATGAAAACGGTGCATTTAACTTTCCAAGAATTCAAGGAAAAATACAAACGCAAACTGGACTCACATTCGAACCCCTCTATAGTTGAAATTACTAAACCTTATGGAACAAGAAGATTGAAACGACAATGGCCTTTAGACTTGGTCTTACAATTAGATTAGGTCTAATATAATATTAATATATTAATTGTTAAACTGAGAAGATCTCATTAGAGCTCTTCTTAGGCATCGCTCTTACATTGTCATTTTAGCTCATAGAAATCTTTATGTATTTCTGATTGCTAAATAAAACGAGTTAAAAAAAAACAGTTGTCAATTTCAATGTCAATACAAGTAAAATGTTCATTGAATTATTGAAATCGGACACTCCGTTATCTCAAAAACTTAAATACCATTTTTGGCACTTTTTGCCACGTATCTCTAAAACAGCTAGACCTGCCTTTGCTAGAAACTAATCAGCACATCTCCTTGTCAGTAGGAATCGAATTATTCAAGTCGGTTGAACCGTGTTCGCAAAATCGTCGACAAAAATTTTTATCCACACACACACACACACACATACATACATCTATTTTTCCTAAGGTATATATACAAAAATAGATATATACAAAAATTTTCATTTTCGATTTTTTTGCGATTACTATAACTTACCCTACGGGAAGTTAATCATTATTTTATTAAAATATTAATTATTTTATTACAATGGATTTGGGGCTTATTATGATAAATATATATTGTAGAGAACATCGTATTAAATGTATTGTAAATGCCCAATTTTGGATGCAAATTCTATATCTATAAATATATTAAAGGGAATATACTCTTTTTAATGCAAACTAAATTTGCATACTAGATGTGTGGGAAGACCATAATTCTGGTTATTTTAGCCAATTAGCTAAACTCATAGAATTTATATATTTAGCGTGAACTTAAAACATTTCTCTTTATACATATCAAAAATAGACTTCATGAAAACATAATTTTACATAATATGGTACTAGTTATTACGTGGGAAGACTATTATAGCTGTTATTTTAGTAAAATTATGAAAACTCTTGAACTTAAAATATTGTTCTTTATACGTATCGAAAATAGATGCAAAATAATCTGACTTTTTTTTAAAGTAAGTATTATGGAGAATTTGTTAGACAACTAATTCAAAGGTCAGGTACAAAACGCATTGCAGTTATTGTTAGATATTAATGAATAAAAGCTAGTTAGTCTCAAACTAGCTTAATGTAATGAAACGTTTTAATTCCATTTGCAAACATACACCACTTCAGCTTAATATTTAATTATGTACAAATTAGCCGAACATTCACAGTAGACAAAGAGTTTAAAAGTTGCAAAAGATATTATAATTAAATAGTTAACGAAATTACACACACACATTATTATTATTTATGATTTTCTTCTTCTGATCTAAACCCTCATTTTTTTCTCAATAAGTAATTTCATTTTTACTAATGAATAATGTCTACGTTCCGGGTTACTCTACTTCAGAAACTATTTAAGCATACTTTACATTTAGGGTCCGCTTCTGCTGCAAAATAGACCGATGTTATGGCAAGGCTATGCCATGTAGTAGTTTTACAAAATCGTACTAAATACTGTGAATACCTAACTAGTTCTCACATAAATAGTATCTTCAAGAAACTATTTTTATTTTTGATTTTTTTGTAGTAAAAATGTATTTTATATATAATAATTCCAAATTGATCCAAAAACTCTTTTCTTGGTTCTTCTTCCTAAGTAAATACATATTTTATGAAATATATCAAATTGTTCTTGTAATTTTTTTATTTATGATCAAAATTAGCAGTTATAATGTTATTTTCAATATTTTTATTTGCTTGTCGCTAAGTTATAAAACAAATGGAAATTTACCCGTGTTATTTTCAAAGAAAATTTGGTTGCAGTGCGGACTATCTTAAAGTTAATATTAAGAGCTAAAACTCTCAGAAAATATTTTTTTATCAATTTGGAAGCATTTGAGCCTCTGGGAGCAAAGAATTTCGAAAACATCCATATTAAGGACCACCCTAATACGTATATATTCATACAAAGATAACATGATCTATACTTAGCAGAGACATAAAACTTATAAATATTAAAAAAACCTTCCCATAATATAGCACAAAAAATCCTCGACAGTAGAGACGTCATTAACAAAAAATCCGTTTCCTTTATCAACAAACATGTAAGGAATGTGTTGTCAGGAACTGCTATAACAAATTACCTCGACATAAAATCGGTGGATCGATTTTAGGTTGCGTAAGAAAGTCGATTGGTCGGTTAATGCGGTCAGTCCGAGTGACTAATACCCGAATGAATTGATAAGGCCGCTTCTATCCGTGATTACTATCAGCCAACAACATCCCTGCCTTGATTGCTTGAGTGCGCAATAAAAATATGATTGCTTATTGTTGGCGCCATAGTGTTATCGGTCCGGTCGTAGTCGTACTTTGTCATATCGCGGAGTTACATCACACGCTAGATTGCATTTGCTTAATTAAAGATGCATTGCTAGTGATGCGAGATGGAAACGTGCTACACGCATAGTAATTGACCATTAATCGATGTCGGTAATCGCAAACTCGTCAAACGGTTCAATTCACCATTCGAGCCGGAGAAAATTATTCAAAACCGATTCCGACGTGATCACTAAGGGTTTGCACCCAAGCAATCTGTTTTCATACTTATGCGATATAGCACACTTTTCTTTTATTTAACTTTCCGTAGGTTAAGGTCCGTAGTTAAGTTATAGTAATCGCAAAAAAATCGAAAATGAAATTTTTTGCATATCTTTACGTTTTAAAGGTTTCTGAACACTTTGTCATACCTCAGAAAAATGGGTGTATGTGTGTGTGTGTGTGTAGTATGTATGTATGTTTAGATACAACTTTTTGTCTACAATTTTGGGCGCACGGATTTTAATGATTCAAAAAACATTCGATTTATATTGACTAAGAGACGTGCTGATTAGTTTTTGGCAAAGGCAAGTATAGTCGTTTCGAAGACACAGAGCAAAAAGTGCAAAAAATGGCAGGTTCTGAGAGAACAAGTCGGCCGATTTGAATTATTCAAACAACATTCGATTCGTATTGATGTGGAGACGTACTGATTAGTTTTTGGTATAGGCAGGTCCAGCCGTTTCGAAGATATAGAGCAAAAAGTGCAAAAATTTCGATTAGTTCCTAGACATCCGCTCATAGCGTCGTGTGTGAGCATGTCGTTATAGCTCAGTTGGTTGGTGCAATTTGCGTTCGCGTTATTAGATAAAAAAAGTCAAAACTGATCGGGTACAAATGCCACGTCTGTAATATTTAAAAAAATTTATACATCTTATGTTTGTATAGTTGATACTACATTTTTTAAAAAAAAATTCATTTTTTATCATAATTTTAACAGCAATCAGAACCTTACGTCCTATGAGCTGTTCGGCCGAAACTTCTCCTTACTTCGTATTTTTTAGATGGCAACCCACTGGTTAATCCATCCATATTTGATGATTTTTGTTATTAGAATTAATCTAATAGGGCTGACTTTTAATTGGTGCAGCAATGCCGGGCAAGGGCTATTTTCACTTGGAAACATATTGCTATCTATATTTCCAAGTGAAAATCGTTGTCACTGCTGCCTGACAACAGGCTGCTCGAGTGGTTATCGAACCCGGGACCTCTGATTCAGGTCCCGTCGCTCTTAACCGCTTACCTACGGGCGAGCCCGATACTACATAAACTATTTAAAATTGTTAACTCACAATCAGTGCATATATTTCGCGAACGAAAAATTGATGCATTTGAAATAAAATATTCATTTTAATAATAAATCCGCTTAATTAGATTTTGTTTATATATATTTCATTCAAAAATATATAAACAACGTCGTCTAATCTAATAAGTTTTCACATTTTATCTACAAGGAACAAATAATTAAAATTCTAGTTGCAGATTTATTCAGAGACATTTTTATTGACTGACTATTTTTATTCTTCGTGATTTTTTTTTCTTGTGTGATTTTATTTTATGACAAATCCATAAAAAAAACTGGCACAACCGTACCCAGTTTCCCCTGCTATCTTTTAATATTGTATTCTATTAAGTGTAACTGCAGCAGAGATACTTGGCGGTGCCCTGTATCATAATTTTTTAGTGGGCCCTTAAAAAATTAAAGATTTTTCACAAAATATAAAAAATGCATAAAATTATAAGGATATTTATTTTCATGATCTATCTGTGAAATTTCTGAATGTGCTATCGCTGGATGGCGATCCTTCTCACGCAGTCAAATAATATATACCTCTAATAAAAACATAGCTGATTGTACTTTGTATAGTTTGCTATGATAAATAAATCAAAAAAAAATTCTGAAATTTTTTCAAATGATTGCAAAATATATATATTCGCTTTTTACGCATTTTTAAGTAAGTTTACCAAAACCGTAAAATTGATTAAATTTGACACACATTGTTATTATGGTTGACCAAAATAGTGTCAAAAATTTAAAGCTGGTAAATCCAATGGTTTTCAAGATATGCAAGGTTAATGGCTTTGCGTTCAATACTATTTAACCCTTTGCACTCCAATACTCCAAAAGTTCCAGGAGTGCAAAGGGTTAAACAAATAATATGTTCAAAATCGAATTTATTTAAACGCAAATTTTCTTTAATTTATATTCAGCTTCAATAAAAATAAAAGCAATCAAGATTATTTTGTGAAAAATGATATCTCTTCTTACAAATGATGCCATGTGGTAACTGATATGCACGGTGTCTTGTTTCTTACCAGTGCTATTATTAAAAAATCAATTTTGAACAATGTCACCTACGTCATATGATTTTGGGTGTGTCCTAATGATTTTTGAAAATGCTCACATTAATCTGATGTGAAATGAATACCATCGTCGAGGACACTTGAACATCATTTGGCAAAGTTGATCAACGACTCGATAATTTTCGAGTTAAAAAGACACATTATACTGGACAAATATTTATATTATTTACAAGTCATTTATAATCGTTTGTCATATATTTTGAATATATTTGTTAAAGGGTGGGTACGCAACTCTATTATAGAAATAGATTTTTGTTATAAGTTTAAAGTCGAAAAATTACTACAATGTCGCTTATTTTATTGGCAAAAAATATGGATAAACATTAAATTGATATTTATTTCATAAAATATATTTTAAAAGCTGAATAGTGTATTTAAAAGTATATCGGTCATCTCGTTCATAATACAGTATTGTAAATTGAAAACATTATTTGTTTATGTATTTATCATGGATGTATTTTGTTTCATAATATAGGATGTCTTTATAACATTGTAAAGTAAATAATAAAGGTCATGTAAAGCATAAAATAACCTATATCAAACCACATCAATTGTATAAACAACCTACTATACTGTATATAGTCCACTGACATAATTAAATAAGTAGTGGTGTATGGCATCGTTCCTTAAGGCTAATTGCCAGAACTTCCCAATATAAATTAGAGAAATATTAAATGTTTTTAAATGATTAATATAACTATTTGAAGTATTATAAGTGATGTTTAGAACTTTAGCTAGAATTAGAATTGAAATCCGAATTTATACTCGATATTCAAAAAAAATATTTTTTGAAAATAAAAAAAAATAAAAATAAAAAAATCCCCAAAGTAATTATTTCGTCCACGCAAGCAGAAAGTTTTTTAAATCATTCAAATCGGATGCATAGTTCTCTCAAAAACTGCCATTTTTGCACATTTAGCTCTGTATCTCCGAAACGGCTGGACCTGCGTTTGCCAAAATTCAATCACTACTTCTCCCCTTCAATGGGAATCGATTGCTTTTTGAATTTTTCAAATCGGTTTACCCATACGCCCGAAATCGTCGACGAAAAATTATCTCCACACATACACACACACACACATACAGACAAATAAATTCTTTCTAATGTATGCTAAAATGTTAAGAAGCCTCTGAAACGTGAAGATATACAAAAAAAAATATTTTTGATTTTTGGCCCATTACTATAACTTAAGAAAATTAAAAATAAAGTTTTTTAATTTGTTTTAAAATTCCTATTGTCTGTGTCTGTTTTGGGTTATAAACTACAATCAACTAACATTTATTGTTATATAAATTGTTCTATAATTGGCGAATTTTAATTGGAGAATTTTACTATTAAGCTATTCTACTATAATTTTATTTCTTTTATGACTTATGAACGGGGTGAGTCGATTTTATTGCATGGAGACTGTTTTAGTGCTGGAAAATATTGTAATTTTAATTGGTTTAAAAATGTCGATAAATATGGGAAACGGACAACATGATATATGTAGACGAAATGGCACAGTGGCATTATTTAAAAATTGGCTAGTTTTAGTAATATTTCTGAGACTGTATAACTTGACCACAGTCGTAATCACAATCGTTGATGTTGGGCGTCATTGTCACAATCATGTCTGAGAATACTGTACTTCCCCCATATAAAAAATGCAATATTTCAGCCAAAATTAATACTCTATATCGATTAGAGAAACTAATATTAAACATAGATTATTTGATTAAAGTGTTTTTGTTGAAACGAGTTGTCATAACATTTGGATTACTTATAATTTAATCATATTGATCAAATGATCAACTTAATCGCACTAATTGCTGAGACGTTGTAATATTAAATACCTTTTTTTTATTTATATTTGTATATTCATGTCAAATATATTTTTTTTTAAATAAGTGATTTAAGAATTACAAAAGATATAATAGAATAGATACAATAAATGTGTTGAAGCTCTAAAGCACTAAACACAATAAATAGTAATGTGATCTATTAAGCGTTATGTAAATTTAATGAAAAAAAACATCTGTTCGTAAATAATTACTTTTATCAAATAACTTAAATCATTCATTCATTCACGTTCCTGTGTGGCTCCGTTCTCTAATTACTATCAATAGAGCATAATTTATATTATATCTCATACTAATTATTCTAAAATCCCAAAACGTGTGAAAGAAAACATTATAAGAAATGTTTCTTTTACTGATGCATTTTAATTTCAGACACCCAGACGATAATAAAACAATTTAGAATAAACTGGAAGTTATCAACGAGTACTAAAAATTTGTCAACACGACATTCGTTAATTTACATGGACGCTTTCTATCTCATTTTGTTAATGGAACACTTATCCGCTAGAATAACGTACAAAATTAGTTTTTTACTATGTCTTCACGGGCGCCTCTTATTTCAGATAATATTGGAAAACGGAAATGAAGAATGTGACCAAATAATTAGTATCGGCATTTTTATCTGGCTTCTTTGTAACATATTCCAGACGTGTAAATAAGGAAAAAAATCTTGTATATCGTTATTATATAAAGCACTAAATCTTGCCACTTTTAACTATAAATCATTATAAAATTCCTTTACTTGAAAAATTTTTAACTGGGAGTTTTACACTAATTTTCATATACAGAAATCATTTAGTGATTAAAAATAGAAACGTTTTAAAATGCACAACAACTTGTCAGCATTTGGAAACATTTCATATACAGAAAATCCACGATTAAATGTTAATCTTTGATGATTTTGCTTCAGTTATTTTTGCAACATTATTTCGGCTTTGGGTAATTTTGTTTCCACAAATCTTTATATACTAATATAATTTGAGAAAAACATTTTCAAATATGTAGTACAAATAGGAAACATTTGGAATGCAGAAAATTTCACTATTAATGCGCCAAATGTAAAATAAAACAAAATTATTAAATTTGCTGATATGAATTTGTTTCAATTATTTTTGCAACTATTTAACTGCTTAAGATCCAGTTTTACTAAAAATAGTCTCTCTTGTACGCAATCAAAAATATTTAACAAAAAGCATTAGTTTTGTCAATACAAGCAGAAAGTTTTTTGAATCATTCAAATCGGATACTTAGTTCTTTCAAGAACTGCCCTTTCTTGCACATTTAGCTCCGTATTTCCGAAATAGCTGGACCTGCCTTTGCCAAAAACTAATCACCACTTGTCCCAATCATTTCAAATTGAATGTTTTTTGGATCATTCAAATCGGATACTCCGTTCTCTCAAAAACTCGATTTCTATTTTCTGCACATTTTGCTGCATATCTCCATAACAGCTGGACCTGCTTTTGCCAAAAA
Organism: Ctenocephalides felis; assembly: GCF_003426905.1. Lineage (NCBI taxonomy): Eukaryota > Metazoa > Arthropoda > Insecta > Siphonaptera > Pulicidae > Ctenocephalides > Ctenocephalides felis. Next base: position 162,397,126 of record NW_020538040.1, read on the forward strand.
CTAATCCGCACATCTCCCTATCAATAGGAATTGAATGTTTTTTGAAGCATTCAAATCGGTTGATCTGAGCGCTCGAAAACGTGGACGAAAAATTGCAGACACACAATTGCAACACTCAACATCCATTTTTTCTGAGGTATGCCAAAATGTTCAGAAATCTCTGAAACGTGATGATATGCAAAAAATTTCTTTTTCGATTTTCGGCTCATTACTATAGCTTACCCTAACGGAAGTAAAAAATATTTAATACCAAACATAAGTTTCATCGAAAATGTTCCCTGTAACTTTTCAGATTAGGACTTGGACTTCAGAATTGGAATTATAGTAATTTATGCGATGAGGCGTTTTACACGTAAAACCTGACGTGTGTGTTAAAGAAACATCAGAAAATTGCAATTATGACAAAATTGTTATTAGAGAATTGTGCGTTTTGAAGGTTAGGTTTTATGTGTTACATGCCTGATAGCACAGCAAATACATAGCTTTTTGACAGTTCAAGACTCATACGAATATAGACCCGTAACATAGCATTACCATATCGTTTTTATTCGAGAATTGGCTCCTTGTTGTGTATATTCTATAAAAAATATAAATAAGAAGCGAATGATGCTGAGGTTAAAACCTTTTATTAAATTTATAAAAAGAAATCTGAGAATTAAATTTCATTTAATTTGATGTTGCACACATTACTAAAAAAGGGCCACCTACCTATTAAATGTAGAACATAAAAAATACTGCAAAACCTAATAAATACAAAATTAAATTCAAAGTAATTTATTTAATTACGTAATTCTGAACTGTGAATACCTGAACGGGTTGCTAATTATTATGAATTTCGCTAACAAACGCACCTAGTAGCACGTACACATGTACGCTAATGATAACGAATGATATTCCGGGGGCAGTTATATGAAAATACGGCGCCAAACTGCTGCGAAAATCCTACACTGGAATAAATCATAAAATGTGCAATGCAGTCATTTCGAATAAATGCATCTTAACTTTAATTAAAAGTAATAACGGAGGTCGAATCGACTCCTAATAGTAATAATAATTTTATTATGGTTGAATAGTTTGTTGCATTCGCAATCCTATACTACGTGGTCTGGGGAAAAACGTTAAACATTAAAAAAACTAATTTTTACCCATATATTTTAAACCATTCTTATAAAATTAATCAATACTACTTTAAAGAAGTCAAGATAAATAGCAAATAGAATATTTTTGTAGATTTAACCTTTCCACAAACATCATCTTTATTGTGTTGATGGTAATGTCAATACTAATTCTAAGATAGTGACCAATCACAGAGCATAGGCAATCTACATTGTCAAAGAGATAATGAAATAGTATGGTTATCAATGGTGTATTGTTGGAGAAAGTACTAAAATCTAAGAATTATTGTATAAGTCGATAAATATGCATCCAACTACACATGTGTTCTAAATTTTTAGTGAATTATTCTGGCCCAATATTGGAGAAAAGCGAAGTTGTAACATCAGCTTCAATATTGAAGTATTTCCAAGAAGATGATTACAATTCTATAGAAAATCCGGATATATGCTAGTAATGCTAATATGTTGAAAAATTTAACAGTTATTTAAAATTACAAATACTATCAAATGATACTATTTTTTTAAATCAGAATTACTGACAATGAGTACAGTTTTTAACTTCCCCTAGGGTAGTAATGAACCGAAAATCGAAAATGAAAATTTTTGCATATCTTCACGTTTTGAAGGTTTCTGAACATTTTGCATACCTCAGAAAAAATGGATGTGTGTGTCTGTGTGTATATACGTGTGTGTGTGTATGTTATATGGATACAATTTTTCGGTCACGTTTTCGAGCGCACAGATCAACCGATTTAAATGGTTCAAAAAACATTAGATTCTTATTTGATTCCTATTGATAGGGTTGATTAGTTTTTGGCAAAGGCAGGTCCATCCGTTACGGAGATACACAGCAAAGAGTGCAGAAAATAGAAATCGAGTTTTTGAGAGAACGGAGCATCCGATTTGAATTATCTAAAAACATTCAATTCTTAATGATGGGGAGAAGTGGTGATTAGTTTTTGGCAAAGGCAGGTTCAGCCGTTTCAAAGATACGGAGCTAAATGTACAAAAAATGGCAATTTTTGAGAGAACTAAGTAGTCAATTTGAATGAATCAAAAAACTTTCTGCTTGTGTTGGCAAAACAATTGCTTTTGGAAAAAAATTATTAAGTTTGAGTTTTTTAAGTATTAATTTAAGTTTTTTTTTGTATACCGAAAACAATTCAGATTTTAATTTTAATTCTTGCTAAAGTTCTATAGCTAACTTATGTACTTTAAATAATTTTATCTTTGCAATTCAGTTTATATAATTTTTATAACTATTAAAGAATGTTACAGTATTTATAATATTCTATTCGAAAAGGTTTAATATTCGTCGTACATTCCGTTACGGTACCGGAAGTTCCAGCAATTTGCCTTAACTAACGATGTCATACACCACTCGTTTTATATATTTTAATATATGGTCCTTTTTGCTTTTTTTAAGTATTTATGTAAAATCTTGTACAGTTTTCTACAAAATTACCTTTAGTAAAAAAAAATAAGGCTATTAATGTGCATTTTCAAGTCGAATCTTTACCATTTTTCTAAAGCATTTATTCCAGACAGTCATAAAATCCCTTTTCGTATTTTATTGCTACTTTTCGTAAATTTGAAAATGGAAATTCAAGATATTCAAAACCAAACCCATTTTCTAACCCATAATATTTAACTTCGGGTAGGGTAAAATTATAGTAATCGCAAAAAATCGAAAATGAAAATTTTTATGTATCTTTACGTTTTAGAAGTTCCTGAGCATTTTCGTATATCTTAGAAAACATGATGATATGTGTGTGTGCGCGAAAATGTTCAAAATTAAAAAAAAAAACAAAATACAAAAAAAAACAAATTTTCAAAAAAAAAATCAAATTCTAATTTTTTTCAATAAGTTTTTTTAATGATTTAGTTTTCGGTACGGAAAGCTCCAGCAATTTGCAATAATATTTTTAAAGTCAGGTCAAATAGCTATAAGTATGAGTAAAACATAGTATATTTGTAACTTTAACTTTTTCCCATATATCACATATTCATTGTTGCTTGAAATATTCTGAGTACTAACCACATCATAGAACATAGTCAATTTACCTTGTCAAAGAGAACCAGATAATTAAATAGTCTGGTTGTCAAGAGGGAATGGTTCAGCAATCTAAGAATTTTTGTATGAGTACATTTTTAATCTATAAATGAGCATCATTTACCTCCATCTAATTGTTTAATCTAACATTCACTTATGTTCTAAATATTAGTGGATTGAAGTACCCACAATAAAAAATAATTTTATTTTAGTTATACTTTTAGTGTGTCCATTTCAAGTCGAGTTTTATTTTTTATCTAAAACATTTTTTCGAGTGAATCAAAATTACTTTTTTTAAATTTTTGTAAGTTTTTGAAAATGAATTTCGCAACTATTAAATTGAGAGCCTATGTTAACACACCTTCGAATTTTTGCATTCGACTACTCTTCCTTTTGAATACTTATATATAACCATATATTTCTTAAAATTATATTAATTAAAATCGTATATTTTCAGATATTTGATGGGTTGATATAATTTAATTTATTAGTAATTGCAAATATTCAATTTCAACATTTTGTTTATAAAAATTCGGGACAACCCGAAACAAACACCAGAACCCGGGACAAACAATGCTTCTAGAAAAAACAGGGACGCAAGGTGAGAGTCCAATTCCTATGGTCACCTTATTACTCATCTTACGAGTCATAGAATATATTTTTAGACATACAATTTAGAATGCAAATGGAACAACAATCCTATTATATATTTTTGCTGATACACCAGTAACTTCTTAAAACGCGATTACGAACTCCGGACACTAATTAGCATTCAAGGTCGTAAAATACTTCATCAGTATAATTATTGCCTAATTTAAAAAACAAATATTCCTCATTACTTTGTTAGCATATGTTAATTTTAATGCAAACCATCACTTGTCTTTGAATTTGAAGAGCATCAATTTAATTACAAATTAACTTTCGACGAAATTTTATGATGGGAATTGGATGACAAATATTGTTCAATTTAATTCCATTTAACTAGACATCACAATATAGAGGTAATTTATGTTTTATATTTTATATTTTATATATTTATATATATATATAAATTGTTAATATAATAGTATTTTATTATTTTACACAAATTTAGTGTTCAATCGATTTTACATCATAATTAATTTTTTCTGTTGTTTTTCCTGGTTTGGTATGTATAATTTCCTCCTTTTTATATATTTATATTTGTCATCAACTTTGTATTTATATTATATGTTTTTTAGATTACTGAATGATGACACACATCAAGTGTCGAAACGTTTAATGGAATAAATAATTTTGTTATATATATATATATATATATATATATAGTTTATAAATAATTCATGAAATGATTAGATACGACAAATCTTCAAATTTAGGCGCATTTTTATTTTAACTACCCTTTAAAATTATATTTGACAATTTTCAAAGGTTGCACAAGTAGGATTTTTAGTATTGTTATAGAATTCGATTCTATGGCTAGTAATTCCAGTTTTTGGGTTTATGAAATTTAAATAATTGTTTAAATTTTTATAAACATTAACCAAAATGTTACTTGAAAGATATCTGTAAAATACAGTGGTTACCCCAAAAAATTTTTGTTCGAGATATTAGTAAATCAAGATATATAGTAAATATCAATTAAAACGTGGACTACTAGAAGATATGACAAATAAAAATACTAATGCATACCGAACCAGAAAAAAATCACAGCACACAGTTTATAAAGACAATGTTTGATAAAAAAACAAACCATCAGAATGTAATAATAAACTAAGAGTTAAATAAAATAATTATGCAGTAAGCTACATGAATAACAAATTATAAATCAATTCGTTCGTTCGTTCGATTTATTATGTATGTTCGTTAATCATGTAGCTTACTACCGAATAATATTAATTAACTTTTAGTTTATTATTTTATTTTATAGGTTTCTTTTTTATCGAGCAATGTTTTTAAAAATTGAGTGTTGTGTTTTTTTCCTGGTTTGAATTTGTTAAATATGGTGAATGATGACACACATACAGTGTCGAAATGTGCAGAACAAATAGTTAATTATTTAATGTCTTTTATGTTTACTATTAGGCTGCAAATAAATGTTTCAAAAATATGTTTCGATGTCGAACAAAAAAATCTAAAATTTAAAAATAATTATAATTACTGAATATATAAATCCTTTCAAATCAACAAGATTGCTTTGTAGCAAATGATAATGAGCACGTGTTTAAGACATCACAAAAAAAATTCTGATAAATTTATTTAAACCTGATTTACATATTTTAAACATTGACAACAATATAGCAAAATTGACCAAATATTTTTAAATCTATGGCCAGAGTAAGTTGTCATATAAAATAAATTGATAATAGTAAAGAATGGAAATAAGATTTTTTGCCAATATTAAATAATATTAAAATATGAATAATAATGAATAATAATAAATAATGATGATATCACCAGGAATCTCCATTGCATTGATTTTCTCAAATGGTACCATTGCAGTATTTTTGTGCACATGGTTATATATATATATATATATATATATATGTGTGTGTGTGTGTGTTTATAATTAATCATAAATATAAATGCACCAAAATATAAAATATATGAATCATATCAACTAAAAGTCTAATACAGATAATAATTAATGGATAATGTATTAAATGTGACAGCTCCAATATAAACTTAGATATTTCGTTTCAAACAATTTATATAAATTGCGCATAAAATCAAATTATTATATTAATGTCATGATAATAATTAACTTAAATGTATTTTTATTCACTGACTAAAATATTTTATGTTTCTGTGGTAGCATGCTTTACAGGCAAAATAACCTACTAAATGAAAACGCTGAGGCGATACGGATCGTCTACGCCTTCGTGCGAAGTGTTAGTAAATGTATGTTATACCGAATAAATTTACTTACATGGCTGTATGAACGGCATCACCTTTCACATAATAAAACTATTTATTAAATAAAATTACAAGCAACATTTCTAAAATCGACACTAAAGTGACATAAGACAAGCTGGCGTCTACGATGCGCATGGTATTGCCCGATGCATTCGAAGCGTGGCGTGATGGTTAGGCCAATTTTATATTAATTTAGCTGATACAAGATTTTTGTATTTATTTGTTAATACAAGAGTACAACAGTTCTTTGAATATACAAGTTTAAACTCGATCAACAAATTTATTTTCTTCCAAATTATTACATTTTACATGCCACATCAACACATTGGTCACAAAGGTTGAGGTTACCGCATGTTTTCCTCTACATACATGCATTTAACGTAGAGGTATATATTACAGATTTCAAATATATATTATTTTTTAAAAACATTAGAATATGCTATGAACGTATCAAATGTACTTGTACAATTCAGTTTTTACTATCAATATAACCTAAACTTGTATCATGTTCTGAACGATATGAGAACGACTACAGATCCATAAAATCGGCGCAGACGCAGTAATATTTTCTGTTATATTTCCGAGGCAACAGATGGAAGTACGGTTTGGAAATTTCAGTTTATTTATTCACTTACCTGTTAGCAATCACACGAGCAGCATCAGCAAAATCTTATTTGGAAACCTTTCCCAGCATAAAACAGGTGTAATTTAATATTTTTCTGTATAAAATTTAATAAAGAATTTTATTTATTGCAATTTATAGGAAAGATTTATTTATAGATTTTTTATATATTATTTTATTTAATGATCAATAATATTGACTAAATCACAAAAACAAACTTTTATATATGAAAAGTGTTTACACAAATCAGCGAAATGATTGTTAGTTACATATTATTTTTAATTAAATTTTTATAGAATAAATATCTAATTAACTATTTCTTACTAATATGACTCTTAATTAAGTATTTTATTCAATGGTTGTGGTTTTGTATTTTTTATTATTTTTAAAAAATATAACTCCACTGAGAAAGAGTTCAAATGGAACTTGAAACGTATTCGAAGCGAAAGCCTAATACATGATTTAGTTTTTCTCTAAATGGATAACTGCTAAAAACCTTTTTTGTTATATATATATATATGTTTTCTTCATATATATGTATATATATACTTTTCTGGATAGCTAAATTCATAAATATTATTTATGATTTTATATTGTTGAACTAAAAATTTCTCTTTTTCCAAAAAATATTTATTTAATTATTTTTTCATATTTATTTCTACTTTAATTCTCATTTATATCAATTTCTATATTTGTTTTTAATCTTAATAAAAACTTAATTATACATTTACTATAATTTATAATTGATAATGCTTTTAGTTAAGATGTATGTTTTAGTCTATATTATATAACAACTGTTATTCTTATTATCAATTATAATTTTTAGTGAATATATTGTTTAATTATTTGTCAGAGTTTTACAAAAGAAATAATTAACTTCAATTATTTAAAGTTCCTGGAGAACGAAACTTCCATATCCCCGAAACGTAGAAATAATTATAAAATAAAAATTAAATAAATACGGTTTAAAAAAATGAGGCTATTACTTCAAATAAATTGAATTATATATTTTTACTTAATTTATAGTTAAAACTAGTGGTTCATGGCATCGTACCTTAAGGCAATTTGCAGGAACTTTCCGTACCATAATTTATAAGTTTTAAAAGCTCTGAATGTTTTTAAAAAAGTTTTAGAAACGCGTTTTGGAATTTTGGAATTTTTTGAAAATCTTGAAGATATCGACTTTTTTGAAAAAAATAAAAAAAAATTTAAAAAATTAAGAAAATGAAAAAATATCGATTATTTTGAAAATTATGAATTTGAAAAAAAAGTGACTTTTTTTTAATGTTTTTAAATATTTTGAAAAATTTTGAAACCCATTCAAATCGGTTGGTCCGTGCTATCAAAAACGTCGACGAAAAATGGTATCCACACTTACATACATCCACACACACACATGGCCTTTTTTCGAATTTTAAGCTACGATTATTTTCGATTTTTTTGCGATTACTATAAATTACTGCAAAATATACATAAATTACAAATATAAACTTGTACGAACTGGTATACACTTATAAATATATAAATGTGTGTGTGTTTTTTTTTTTTTTTTGAACCAGGATCTAGCAGTTCTATAAGCTGTTGTGCTAATTTTTACTTAATAATAGTCTGTTTGTCAGGTGGCAACCCAATCAGTGAGGGCTATTTTCACTCGGAAACATATTTCAATCTATATTTTCAAGTGAAAATCGTTGTCACTGCTGTAAAGTGGGTATTATATATTTTTTTCTTTTTTTTGGTCCCTGTTAGATATTTTGCATTATTATGTTATATGATGTTTTTAGAAGAAAATAAAATTAAAATTTTTTCGGGGTTTCGTTTCCCTTTATATATAAATTATGTATTTCTTTGAGAAAGTATTTGTGTATGTGTATATTGTCCACTTTAAATACATATATATATATATATATATATATATATATATATATACATATTCAGTCGGACGGCCGATTGTGCTCTCCCCAGTGATGCGGTTAAAGTGCTGGACTTCCGGGCTAGAATCTTACCGAGGGCAGGAAATTTTCAGTGTGTCAATGCATCAAATTATTTCAAAGTCTCCTATGTATTGCGCTGCTTTCTCGGGGATCTTTATTGGACGAGACCTAGGGCAATTCAGGCTGTCTTCTTCGATCCACGCTCGCCGGTTCTCCACTTTCGAAAAGCATGGCTGACTTCCAGTCTTAAGGGTTCTGTATCGTTTATTATATTAGAATGCCTTTTAAGCTACGCTTCGATATTTTATGTGTACGTGCAAGGCTTGTAATAATTTGAGGCACACACACACAATTGGAACTATGAATATTAGATGTGTCTTTTATGTATTGGTGGAATCTCAAGTAGTATGTTTAGAAATTGATAGTTTTCTCAGGGAGAATTTTGAATATGTTATAAACATGTACTTGAAACAAAAAATTAAGTATGATATATTTTTTTTCAAATTCTGTTTAAAATCTATCAATTTGATGTTCATGCGTTTTTTAGATATTTTTAGAAATCTTTTTTTTTCTTTCGCTATACGACTGTTTTCCGCAGGAGTGACGCTGCTGTACGGAACAGCGTGTCGCTCAGTCGTACTATTGAACGGACCATACACATTAACATATTTTATGATTCTTTAATAAAAATGTATCTATAAAAATGTAATGTATATATATGTAAATTTTTAAAAATCTAAAAATTGCTATAAAATTTAAAATTCTCAATAGTTTATCTAATAGTGATAAATGTTGAAGAAAAAGCCGATACAATATGTCGTTCATAGATGACATCCGTATATCAAGTGGATATCGTTTTTGTACCATATTACTGACAGAATATCCCAAATCAAAAGAGAAAAGTTAACCAACTATATATTTAAAAACTCCTATTTTATAAACTTATCAATAATATCGACAAAAATTTCAACATGAATAGTTGAAACGTGTATAAATATTGAAAGTTAAGAGTTTTTAATATGTACGTACAGGTAAGCAAGATTACCTGTTTCTCATACATATAACAATTCTTATACAGAACGCAAAATTGACATTAAAAACTCAATTATTTGATGTGTATATTAAGTGCAAAAATTCATTTACAAACCCAAAAATCTTGTTTTCCTCTGTAACTCCAATATCCATAACGTCTGGAATATATTCACTTAAATCTAATGAACCCTGTGTATTGAATATTGTTTAAATAGTTTAAATCAGTTTAGCTAGACTTCCATAATGTTTTTTTTATCATATAGTAATTTTTACACCTGTTCTGAAATGGACAAGTAAAACTGTAGGATTAAAAAAGTCTTTAATAATACAAAATTTTCTGACAATTGTCAGACATTCTGAAAATTGAGTTAACATGAATTTTTTTTTCAATCTGGTCCCGATAGTGTTGTGAAGTAGTTCTCTGGAAAGTGGGTTTGGATGATCCTCGAGGATGCTTTTGTAATTGTCTGAATATGCTCATTCCAGAATGGAACAGATCCTTACACACAATCATACAATTTTTATACCAGTTCTAACTAATCAGTTATTTTTTTGTTTAGCAGTTTAATTATTTTTTGCAAAGTCAATAAATAATCATGCAGAAACTTTTTGTAAGATGGCCAAAATAATGTGAAAGTTACAACCTAAAATGCTTCGCGGTTAGTGTTACGGAAAAACTATTACCTAATTATTTTATTTAATTAACACTTTCCACTCGCAAATTCCGATATTTGTATGAATCTTGTTGCCGGAGCGGCGGCATCCGAGTCGAAAGGGTTAACTTCCCGTAGTTACAGTAATCGCAAAAAAATCGAAAATGAAATTTTTTGCATATCTATACGTTTCAGATGTTTCTGAACATTTTGGCATACCTTAGAAAAGATGTATGTATATGTGTGTGTATGTGTATGTGTGTGTGTATGCGGATACAAATTTTCGTTGACAATTTTGCGAACACGGATCAACCGATTTGAATAATTCAAAAAACATTTGATTTCTGCTGATATAGAGACGTGCTGATCAGTTTTTGGCAAAGGCAGGTCTAGTCGTTTCGGAGATACGGGACAAAAAGTGTCAAAAATGGTATTTCAGTTTTTGAGATAACAGAGCGTTAGTTTTTGGTACGGGAAGTTCAAGTAATTTGCTTTAAGGCACGACGCTATGCACCACTAGTTTTTTCAGCGATCTGAACTAAGATTTGAGCTGTTGTGATTAATTACTTAAAAACTACGTCATTTTTCTTATAGGTGGTAACTACCAGTTATCTCATTAATGAATTGCTACTACTACAATTTCTGCTATATTAGTGAACCTAATTAGTACATATTTTTTTTACATAACAAATTAAAACCTTATACATATATCGGTTTTAGTGTCGTTTCAATCAAATGTGTCATTTTTTCATGTGTGTCAAAATTTTTCACACATTTAAAATTTTTTGCGAGACGTTCATTCAACGCGTGCTCGCGTGGTGATAGACAGCAGTTTGTCAACGGTTTTCATTTTTATTCTTCGTGTTCTACTAAAGCTGACAACTGCGCGCAATGATAATACAAAAGGCACCCAGGGTAATATTGTACGAGAAACTATGACAATTACTAATCGCAAGTCAGTTCGATACACTACATTTCTGACTTTAAAATAATGCTTCTCGGAAAACATTTACCACATCGAGGCGATTTACACGGAGTTTTTCTAATTTTCAAAGAACACACCAGAGCATTCCATTCTAATATGAAATCTACCATACAAGAATTTATAAAACAATTAAAATTTATATAGTTAAAAGACACATATATATATACTAGATGTATATATATATATATATATATATATATATATACTAGATGGCCCAACAGATATTGTTCTGTACTCACGCCTATAATTCAAAAGTTCCAATTTTTTTAATATCCTATCCTATACTTTTTAATATCCTATCCTATACTTTTTAATATCTTATTTGATGTCCTGCCTTTGTGATTCATTTATGGTCTTAGCATAAGCAGTATAAGAAATTCGGAAAAAAATAATATAGTATCTGCGAAAAAAAACATCACACTTGATTTTACCGCACAACATTATTGCTTCAATAATTTAGTCTATAATTTTAATAATCTCAAACGATATATTAGTTACTTTTTGGAAATTATAATTTCTTAAGCATATTTTTCTTACTAATAATAAACATTATTGTTTATGTTCAAATCTTAGGTGAAATAATTTGTAAAATCTAGTCCATATGATCACTCTTCAATCTAAGATCAACTTGCTAAATATTCCATATCCAATGACAAACAAATAAATTTTTGACACATTTTTTTTTTTTTTTTTGACTCGTTTTATTTAGCAATCAGAAATACATAAAGATTCCTATGAGCTAAAATGACAATGTAAGAGCGATGCCTAAGAAGAGCAATTTTTGACACATGAAACAAAATTCTGAATCATTTTTATAATATTCGAAATATGTTTTGTATTGTTAAATAGTTTAGTAAAATTAACCAAAAGGCGACATGCATAAGTTTAGAAAAATAATGTATATGCAACTTTAGACTTACTACGTTATTTATTAAACTGAATTATATAATTTTATCTGCCAATTCATATACTGTTGACTCTATCTTATATTATTTTAATTTCTGGCACATCTCGCCTGCTTTTCGGCAATAATAATGTAGACATTACATTTATCTTATATATTATATTCTAATATTATCTAGGCTCATAATTTCAGCTAAGTTCAAATTTCAAATGAATTGACATTTCTAGCAGATGACAGTTCAAATGTTTTCAATGTCAAACAATGATTAGTGGTTTTTTGTAATTTTTGCCATTTCATTCTACAATATTACTATAGTTTAATCTTTTATTAGATCTTAAAAATTTCCTTTGACAAACTCTGAAAAGAATCATCCAAATCCGAATAACCGTGTAGGAGAAGTATCAAATCATCAATTTTTTCTGATGTATTCCAAAATTTTCAGAATATTAGTAAGTTCGACGTTAAAATATATAAATATTTTCTACTTTTGGAGGATATGGGTTTTTTTTCCATTATACTATTCATTATTTTTTATTTAACGCTCACTAATAATTAGAAAAAATGTTACATTCACCCAAAATTATAATTGAAAATACCTCGAGCTATGTGCATAATAAGATTCAGTCTTTTACTATGTTCCTCAGTTCCTTAAAAAGGGGATATTCAGTGCCCTGAAATAGCCTATTTTCAAGTGGAAACATATTTTTGATGTTTTTTCAAATGAAAATGATAATATATATACACACACACACACACATATATATATATATATATATATATATATCATGTCTAATATATTGGTATTCTGCTATGTAAATAAGGGTAGCTTTATGCAGATAAAAATTTTGTTATCTCTATATGCGTTTATCACAATTTTTAACGCCGATTCTAGAAAAGTCCGAAAACCGGTCGATATCAGAACTGTCTAGCCAATGTTGAAAAATTTTTGGTTTTTATTATATTTACATTGTACAAGATATAACGTTTGATGCACACAAAATAATATGGTCAATAATTAGAACTTTTTTGTGTTGTAATTGTCAAATTTTAATGATATGTTTCAAAGTCTAAATAAACAATTTCAAGATATATTATGAATAATAAGATATATATTATGAATAAGTCATTTTCGAACACACATTAATATTTTAATAACGTCTGCATATAATCTGTTGGAATAAAGATAATTTACTACCGTATTCTTAAATTAAAGTGCATTATTATACGCATTTTATCGTAGGTATATATATATACTTCTATATTTTTTATTATATCATTTAAATGTAGATTAAAAAACATTCAAACATTACTTTGTAATCCTAAATTTATAGACGAAATACAAGTGTATTCCATTACACACACAAATATATATATATATATATATATATATATATATATATATATACATGTTGGAATTAAATAGAATGTCCGTATAACTTTTGTATTTAGTCTAATATTACTAACCATTTAATCAATTATATCTTTATATTGTCTTTAAACTTTTTTTGATGTTTTCATTCTCTTAGGTGTGGCCAATAATTATAATGCTGTCCGTCTGTCATAATTATGGTATACATTTAAGGTATAATATTTCTTCTAGTCCATTTATTATTTTTCATTCAACATATATACCTGCAAATTCTAGACGAAGGTATATTCGTCGATATGCGATTCTTGGAATGTAAAATGTGGAAGCGTTTTCGACCCGAGTAAAAAAGACTACAAATGGTTTCGTATTTTAATTCTATTTTTGTATATGATTTTTTTTTAATTTATATTATTTTTTTTGCTATAATACTTTGTGTAATAATCTACAAATTTTTCATTATTTTAATGGTTATTAACTGCTGTAACGAACGCTGCAAAAAGCCTAACTTGATAAATATTATAATATTATTTACACATAGCAAGTTTGTGTGAATTCTAAATATTTTTTTTATTTTACTCTTCACACATCAAGCAAGATTTTTCATGTAATACAATTGCTACACATTTATTCTACCTTTTAACGAAAATAATATAAATATTAATTCGAATGGAAAAATTTCATTAATTAAGATAACATACATGTACAACTCAAGTTTGATGAATACCAAAAACGCAAAAACATGATTTTTGTTTATAAAATGGCATTCGTTTGGTACAACTGTATACATCCTGTGCATTGAAAAACAAAACAGCGGCCAAAAATGTGTTTTTGTGAAAAATGCATCTTTAACCATATATCATTGAATTCGATGTTATTATTCAAACATCCTTATTTGCAATTCACAAAAGAATTTCATTGATTACTGACCTTCTTTTGCAAAACGGTCATAACTACATTCAAATCAATGTATTTTGTGTATTTAACATTGCCATATTTGGTCGTATAAACAAAGCGAAGTTTACGATTTTTGATAGTTTAGAATTTTGAAAGAAAAACTAAAGCTTCAAATAAAATATTTAATTATATTGCGGTTCAAGACATTTTTAATAATGTTTTTTTAAACAAAAAGACGACCTTTTTAGATCATTATTATTAGAATCAAATTCAAAAACCTTATAATTTTGTCAGGGGTGCCTGGGTGTCAGCGTGCATTGGCGGGGCCCCGTATCAAAATTTGTTTGGAAGACCCCTTAAGAAGAAAACACCTTTTTCACAAAATATATAATATACATAAAATTTACAGAATTGTTATTTATGATTCTAATTATTTATCAATCTAATTTTCTTTAAATTTCTGAATATTTTACAAATGATTCCAAATATATATACCTTTTTTTGCCTTTTTTCGAAAAACTGAATTGTTGAGTGATCTTTATACTTTCTAAAGTTGGTAAACGTTTCTGTCTTGAAATTTTCAGGTAATTTTTAATTAATTTTGAATTTGAAAAATTTTGGCAGTTGCGAATGTAACTGGAAAGGCCAAAAATAAATTGCAAGCGGTTATTCCGTCCGGAAAACTGGATGCAAGAAATAAATTTTAGATTTCTTATTCCAAATCTGTTTCTAGAATCATCAAATGATCATGATCACTTGAAATATTTTTAACACGACAGTTTATCGGAAACGTTTATTAATTATTGATTTCAAATAGACAAAAGTTACTACTTGCGTCCCAAAGCTTTAAAAATCTTTGTTTTGTTTGAGGAATTAATATATCTAAACAGAATAGAATTCATTAAAATAACTCATCATAATAACGCTTTATTATCTTTTGCCTTTTGTTTTTTTTTTAATATAATTAATACAACTTTTTTTGCTAAATTTTTAGACTTTTTTAAACTATTTCATCAAATTTTTGATTTTTGATTTGCACAGTCTATTTAAAAAATTACTTAAAAAAATAATAGTTTTTTGTAAGTTTATTACTGGCATGTTGAAAAGTTTCAGAAATGGAACTAACAATTTGAAAGAATGAAGGAAGATTTCTGAAAGAAAGCGTTAGATTACAAGTTGAAGTTCAAGTACATTTCAATAACAAATGGAATTTTTGGTGTTCGATTTTTTTTTGCAAAATCATTGTTTTTGGGAGACCCTCCGGCCGGCTGATACGGCGGTAGCTAAGCTCCTGAATTTTGTTGATCGTGTAATGTGTACTTTGGCATTTAGGCTAATCTTGCCGGTATATAATTCACTTGCAGAGAAATTTGTCAATATACATAAACAAATTAACTTACCGTAATAAGTTAATGGTTAATGTTAAGGTTTACACCTGTGAAAACATCTACTTCGCGCATTAACATTTAATAAAATACACCATTACCTTTCGAATATAGTAAACCTCAACAGCGACGTAATTTAATTTAAATTTTAAAATATATCTAAATTTCAATTTCAATGGTTAAGGGGTTTATTTTCGACCTGAAAACCTCTCGTCTAGCCGTGCCAGTTGTTTCGATCCAAAGTTTCGCGTCCGAGATCGAATCCTGGCACGTTCTGTCAAGAATGTGAACATATGGATTAAATTCCATTGGGAATTCTATATGTGATTTAATTATATATATATATATATATATATATATATATATATATATATATATATATAATGATAAGTATGCCACAATATAAAAATTAAAAATATATTACGAAAATACCTATTTTTACCTAATTAAATACATGAGGCTATTGTACTGTGTGTATTGTAATGGCAATTAAGTTCAAAATAAATACGGATTTACAAAAATCATTTATTGATAACACAGTTCCACAAAATAAAAAAGTTGATTATATTGGATGTGCGACATATGTTTTCCGATGTACTTTTTAACGCTGAGCACGAATATAAACACAAAATTAGGGATCAAACTGCAAAAAACGAAGAAAAATAAAAAACACGACAAAATCTCCGATAATAATTCTTACATCATACATTTTAAGATGTGAAGTCAAAAATATTTAATTATCGGATGGTACAGAAACGTGAGGGCATATTGTCGTAACGGATTATCGTTGCAACGTCTTCCTAGTCTGAATAAATGTGACTTCTAAATGGTCAGGTTCTTTTACACATGATCTTCGTATTTTTGTTTGTCAATCAATTATTTGTTGTAAGAGAGAGTTTGCTGTTCAAACAATAAAAAAAACAATTATTTATTAATTTCCCATAGGGTAAGTTATAGTGATCACAAAAAACGAAAATAAAAGTTTTTGGATATCTTTACGTTTGAAGATCACCTGAACATTTCTCATAGTTTATAATGAGAAAAAATGAATGTGCGTCGGATTGCAAGAACACGGATAAACCGATTTGAATTTCGAATTTAGTTTCGAAAATACGATGTAAAAAGTGCTAATAATGGTAATTCAGTTTTTAAATGAATGGAGCGTCCCATTTCAATGATTAAACTAGCTGTAAGTGGAATTCTGTCTTAAGGCAATTAAGGCATCGTGCCTTAAGGCAAATTTCTGGAACTTTCCGTACCAAAAATTATTATTTTTTTAAAAACGATTAACATTTTTGAAAAAATTTTACTTCGAAAAAATTAGATTTTTGAGAAACTATAAATTTGACAAAAAATTTCTTTTTTTGAAAAGATGTGTGTGTATGTATGTGTATGTATGTGTATGTATGTGCGTGTGTGTATGTATGTGCGGATACAAATTTTCGTCGACGATTTCGGGAACACCGATCAACCGATTTGAATAATTAACTAGTGGGGCGCATGGCATTGTGCCTTAAGGCAAATTGCTGTGACTTCCCGTACCAAAAATTATTTTTTTTAAAAAAGATTAACTATTTTGAAAAAAAATTGCTCTGAAAAAAATAAAAATAGTTCTTCATCTTATTAATACAAGTAAAATGTTTTAAAATGAATTATTCAAATCGGACGCTCCGTTCTCTTAAAAACTGAGTTACCGTTTTTGGCTCTTTTTGCCCCATATCTTCGGAACGGCTAGACCTGCTTCGCCAAAAACTAATCAGCACGTCTCCTTATCAGTACAACTCGAATGTTTTTTGAATTATTCAAATCGCTTCATCCGTGTTTCCGAAATCGTCGACGAAAATTTGTATCCGTACACGCACACATACACGCACACACACACACACATACACACACACATACATCCGTTTTTTCTAAGGTATGCCAAAATGCTCAGAAACCTCTGAAACGTAAAGATATATAAAAATTTTCATTTTCGATTTTTTTGCGATTACTATAACTTGCCCTACTGGAAGTTAAAAAATGTCATTTGGCAGTCAAAAATGTTTATTGGACATATGCCCATCAAATTATCATATATTTTATACAGATTTTAATAACGTGTACACAATTTGTGTAAATTTTTTTGGGTTCCGTACCAAGATTTTTAATTACGTTACGGAAAGTTTCAGCAATATGCCTTAAGGCACGATGCCATGCACCCTACTTATAAATAAATTTTGTCAAAAACACAATTTTTTTTTAGTAAGTTTCATGCCCCGCAGTCGGCATTCTTCATATCACGCAGCCGCCGAGAACAACGGTCGCTCCAGCGTTCTCTTCGTGCCAGGTCGGCGCGTTTCGTTCAGTCAGCCTCACAGTACGGAGTTCGGCTGAGAACGAATTCGTAATAATTAGTGTGAGACTGGTCGTGCGAGGGGACGGTTGTCGAGTCTCTGCTCTTGCCGGCATAGTCAACGTGATCGTGTGTCAATTTTGAATTTTGAATAAAATCTTTGCACAATTTTTAAATTGTCAATTTTATACAAAATAAATTTAAAATTTTATCGTGTTCAGATATTTGTGTGTATAGTTCATAACGTATTTCGTGTAATTTTAAACAATTCTGTGTCTATAATAGATAGTGTAAATATTTGTATTCGATATAAACAAAACATACCGTGAGAAGGTGCTGTTAGGAATTTCTTGACAAAATTTTTGGATGGTTTTTAGTACTTTGTCATCAAAGAGTGATCTTATAACCAAAAATAAATAAATTTGTGCCAGTGATAAAAATTTGTTAGTGTACATTGAAAGAAAAATATTCTTAGAGAATACTTTTAATAGTTTGGCCAGTGTTTAAATAAAGTTCTGAATTGTTTGTGGTGCTTATTTGTTGATTTACATGGATTTAGTGATACTTATGGTTAAACCATCACGATAGGTAAGCAATTCATTTTCAAATTATTTTACAAGTACATTCTATAACAATATATTTATATATTATATATTTATATATATATATATATATATATATATATATATATATATATGAGTGAGTTCTTGAGGGCGATACATCAAACAAAGAAGTTCTTTGTTTGATGTATCGCCCTCAAGAACTCACTCATATATTTCAACATCAAATTTAACTACTAAATCATATATATATATATATATATATATATATATATATATATATATTTAACACTTTCGGGACGGCACCGATTTCAAAACAATCTACTTTACCGGCTGTAAACTTGATTTCATTGTGTATGTTATGCAATTTGTTTGATAAAAATTTGTGGTCCTTGAAGAACATACATTTATAATATTAATTTAATTTTGATTATTTTATAAAGAATGGTGACATTCAAAACAATTTCCAAAATGCATAGCTGGTTGATTTTGACATCTTTTACAATAAAATGTTGTTCGCCGCCTTCCTTCTAGTGCTTTTCTGTCAGAATATACAATACAATCCCTTTTTCTTCCACTCGCATTTAGAATATGCCACTGATTAGTCAGTATATTTGGTCATTTTTTTGCTGCCATAATGGTTTATTTTTTCTATTATATTGTCTAATAATTCATTTGTAAAATATAAAGTAAAATAATCTATTGGATGTCTTATATTGCTTGGTATTTGTAGTCGGGGTGTTTTTTGATGTATGTCAAACTCGATTATTGAAGGAGAATCGGCACATTCGCTAATGTCTTCCCGCTCATTATTTATTTTATCGAACTTTTTCTTCTTTTTGTTTGTTGGATAATATTATCATCACATTCATCACTATCATCGGTGCGAATAGTAATTTCGTAAAATTTGTCTGTATGAATGTCTATTTGAAACTCATCTTCACTACTGCTTAATTCACAAAACTCACCAGTCGTTTTGCCATATTTAAAATCGCTCGGTCGTTTTAAATATTAAAAAAAGACCATATAACAAAGAAAAAGGCTAAAAATACTACTAAAATAACTTAAAATTATTTTCAAAATACAATACTGTTTATCACTGCTATATGTAATTTATTCAACTTTTCGATGCAAACTGAGTCATTGTTTATAAAATAGCCAGTGCCTCACAGAGTATGTTTGTCCACTAAGGTGGACAGCCGTCCCCAAAGTGTTAATGTTTAACATTGTACATATTAATTCCTATGTTTGTGGTATGCACAAAATTATATTCATTGAAAAAGATTACATACAACAGGAATGGTATTTCCGCTTCTGTTTTCTCTCAGAAAGTCCTTTAGCACCAAAATTAAAAGCCCTTCAGCGTCAAAATTAATTAACGAAGGAATATGAGATAAATAAACACAGAATACGTCTGAAAAGTATGTTATGCGATATTTTAATTGACAAGTAACTGACATTTAATAGTCTTTCGTAATAAATATATTTACTAATTCCAGAAATAAAATGCCACTATTATAAATTGATACTTTTTTTGTAATTTTATTTTGAACTCATCATAGTTCCGAAAAATTTATTTCATAATATTAGAGTTTATTTTTATAGTTAGCTAATTCATATTTATTTTAACATAATCTTAAGGCCTTTGTTAAAATAATTTTCGAAGTATCTTATATCGATCCTGATACTTCTCACATGTCAGCCAGATTTTTAGACACTTGAGCCATGCTCTCCAGGATTAAAACGTATACGCCTTCTTTGTTAAGAAAATTAAATTTTCACATTTTTAGTCAAACAGTCTAAACCAGTGATTCCCAAACTTTTTTGGCCCAATGTGAGTTTTCTAAAAACTTTATGCCCCCCCGTACAATTACATGTAGACTACCTCAGCAAACCTAAAGATTTATTTGAGTGAGTAAAAAACTTACGTCATTTTTTATGTACTTCATCATTTTTTGTGTACGTTTTTCCCGCTTTTAATTAAAGCCTTGTATAAAATTGTTTATCGCATATATTATTTTCAGATTATGATGTGTAGTTGTAATTTTATTATAAAGCAATGAGGAAAATTCAAATTCAAATTAATCTAATAATAAGTCAGATAAACCCAGGAGAAACTTTAGATCCTAAAGAATACCGTAGATTCTTTGATTCTTAGTAGATACATCACTGGGTATATCTATTAATTTCTAACTAATATATACCCAAGGCTAATATAATAATTAACCAGGGCTTTTTAAACTTTTGTCGTTCCCATTTATAACTGCGTGTTTCTTGACGATTCCACACATATAAAAAAAATTAATATTTTTAAATGATTTATTTGTTAACAATATTCATATGCATATACATATGAAGATAAATAGTTTAAGAGTTCGTTGAGAACATAGAAAAATCAAGACGTGATGTTATAAAATGATATAAATATTTGATATTAAAATCTTCCGCGACCCATAGTTTAAGAAGCGCTGGTCGAAACTTTAGATTCTAAAGTGTACCATAGATTCTTTGATTCCAAGTAGATACTTTACTGGCTGCATCTGTTAATTTCTATTTAATATTATATTTTCATATATATATATATATATATATATATATATATATATATATATATATATATATATATATTGTTAGGAGCCCCTGCTTATTGTTTTTGAATAAACAGCATTGTGCCTCAAGGCAAATTGCTGGAACTTCCCGTACCATAATGAAATAAATGTTCGAGCAATATGCATAATGCTTTGAAATAGATGTTTATAGATATTTTATAGACAAAATATAAGAGCTTATGTTTTCGACGACGTTTATATATGGTTAAATGAAATATATATAAACAAAATCTAACCAAGTGGACTTATTATTAGAATTAAAGGTCCTTATCTCATATTTCTAATTTTTTTTACTGGCCTCGCTTACTTATGTTTATGCATTTAGCCACCTACAATATCTCATTTTTTCTTTATATTCTATATAATCTTTATATAATTATTTTCTATTCTATCTTAAAGTTTTTCTAACTGATTTCTTCAATCTTTTTTTCTTTTGTTCTAAATCTGATCTTCTTGAATTCATTCATTTTTCTTTTTATTTTGCTGTTCTTTCTTCTAAATCTGATCTTCTTGAATTCTAATCTTGTTTTTCTTCTTACTTCTTCATCTGAATGATTTCTTCATTTTTCTTTCTTCTAAGTCTGATTTCTTCTTCTTTTTATTTTGTTCTAAATCTGATCTTCTTGAATTCTAATCTTGTTTTTACTTCTTACTTCTAATTGTTTATTCAACTTATTACTGATTTTCAACAATTCTAATCTTTTCGTGATTTTTTCTTATTTCAGATTTTTATTCAAATTCAATTCAACGATTATATTTATATTTAATTTCAAATTATCTATTTTCAATTTCTACTTAATTTTATTTCTATACAATTTCTTGAAAATTTTACTAGGATTCAAAATAATTAATTTTAATTCAAAATCAAAAATGATTAATTTTGAAACCAAACATTTTTTTGCTTTCTCCAAAAACTTATCGTTTCTTCACACTATCAATACACGTAAATTATTTTCTGACATTCAAATCGGGCACTTTGTTCTCTCAAAAACTGCCATATGTTGCACTTATAGCTTCGTATCTCTGAAACCGCTTCACCTGCCTTTGCCAAAAACTAATCACCACTTCTCCCCGTCATTACGAATTGAATGTTTTTTGGATCATTCAAATCGGATGCTCCGTTCTATCAAAAACTCGATTTCTATTTTTGGCACTCTTTGCACCGTATCTCCGAAATGACTGGATCTGTCTTTGCCAAAACTAGTCAGCATATCAATAGGAATCGAATGCTTTAATCCATGCTTGCCAAAACGTGGATAAAAAATTTGTTTCTATACATACATACATGCTACATACACACGTATACACATACACATCAATTTTTCTAAAGTATGCCAAAATGTTCAGAAACCTCTGAAACGTAAAGATATGCAAAAAAAATTTATTTTTGATTTTTCGACGATTACGTTAACTTACCCTATGGGAAGTTAATAAATAAAATCATAATAATTTACTTAAAATATTTAAAAAATCTGTACATTTTTTTTGCTTCTACAAGTATGTTTTGTTAAATATGTATGTGTACTAACATTTAGATTATTTCATTTTATTTAATACATACATATATTATATGCACTTTCATTTATCTTGTATTTAATCCGTCGTCTCGTAGTTTATTAAATACACTAAAATATAGATTTGACTAAAACTTTTTATAAAACCACATCATCGTCTTGTAAACATCACCGTCAACTATAAAAATTGTTGTGAATCCTTTGTTTATATTTGCTGAATTTTGATAATGTATTTTTAGCACCTTAGTCCGAAATAATTCCACCATTAAAAACCAATGCCATCAAGGAATACTGTTTTCGAATCTGGTCGTGATTTTTTTCTTATCTGCGGGAAGCTTTTAATGCTATCTGAAATCTGTCATTTTGAAGGCACGTTGATGTTTGTTTGCATAGCTAAGAGAGAATCCTCGGAAATATAAATCGTATGCATTGTTTGGTATAATATCGTTGGATACAATAAAGTATACTAAATCCAACCAGAAACTCACAATTACATGTACGACTATAGTGATAACATGTTTTTTTAACATTATTTTTTTCTATCAACACGTTAATTGTTATCTGATTGCTAACAAATAAAGTGTATCTTACATGAACTTTCCGATATGTGTAAATAATCGACTTAATCAATAAAAAACAAATTAATTTATGAGAGATTAAAAGTATTCCGAGTGGATTTATTACACATAATTGAAAACGAACGAACACGTTCACTCGGAGTATTTTCTAAAAGCGAGTTTTCAAAAATCAACAATTTTTATAATTGAACCAGTAAGACTTTAATGGTTGTGTATGTTCATTAAGATCAAGTAAATCGTCCAATTTTAATTTTAACAAACGTCAAAAAAACTACTCATTTACTTTCTCAAAATTTGATGAATTTTTAACATTAAACTACTTGTCGTAAGGCTAAAATATTTCAGTAAGTTCTATAAGACCATGATGTACATCGCCAAAAAAAGTTCCATGAAAATCAGCTTAAATTTTTTTTTCAACAGTTAATTACAAGAAAACGGCTCGGTAGATTTTCATCTAAAACTAATCAGTATCATTCTCAATTAAAATGTTTCGAACAGTTTTTGATTTTTTGGGTCGTAATATTTTAGCATGATCTAGAATGCAATGGTATCTACCGTCAAAAAAATTATAATAAAAATCGAGGAAAAAAATTTTTTTAACAATAGCCAATCTCTATCAAAAACTAATCAGCACTATTTCCAACCAATATCTTTCGAACGGTTTTTGAATTTTCAAAATCGATTCAGATTTGCGGGCTAAAACGTGGACGTAAAAATTTTTCCACTTTTCTACTATTTATAAAGAATCGGCTTGGCCGATCGTCGCACAAAACTTTGGCCAACTGGCAAATGACTAAGTGAACAACATCTTTTACTTTTATTTTTTATAAATATATCGCATGGCAATCAGAACAGTTATATTCTATGAGCCTTTGGCATATAATTTAGCATACTTAGAAGTGAACAATTAGTGAAACACACCGCTACCCCCTTTACTAGGGGTAGTAATCATCCCGTGTAAAAGCTCAATGCCATGAAGACTATCACCTTCATGGCCAATATAATAAAACGAAAATACGTCCAAACAAATAGAATGGCAATTGTGATGGCTGATAATTTTGTAAAAAATGATATTAATAATATTTATCATAATAGTTAATTTAATTCAATAAATCTGTAATAGTTTTATTTCAATAATATAATGGCAAAAAGTGATGGCTGATAATTTTGTAAAAAATGATATTAATAATATTTTCCCTGTGAAATAAAGGTACATAAAATCGAATCCACCTGTTCAAATCGGTTTATTATCAGGTCTATATTAGGCATGTAACATATCACATATAACATTTAATCAATCGGGAGAGTCCGCGATTGTCGGCAACGTTCGCTCAGCAAGTGACGTCACACTCCCTCCCATGTTTGAGCACTATATATGTAAAACGGAAAACTTATGAGGATTAGTCAATCGGGAGATTTCGCGATTGTCGCAACGTGTGTGAACTAACTATAAAGTAAAATAAAAAAAATATATCTGGATCCAATATTTTGTGGTAGGAGATCTCCGGTGAGATACATGTTTTTTTTGAAAATTATTTTATTCTATTAACACGTTAATTTCCATATCAGTTTTAATCAATCGGGAGAGTCCGCGATTGTCGGCAACGTTCGCTCAGCAAGTGACATCACACTCCCTCCCATGTTTGAGCACTATATATGTAAAACGGAAAACTTATGAGGATTAGTCAATCGGGAAATTTCGCGATTGTCGCAACGTGTGTGAACTAGCAGTTCGTGTAGTGTATCAGTAAAGAAATTATTATTGTATTTCTGATTGCTAAAATAAAGTAAAATAAAAAAAATATATCAGGATCAAGTATAGCGTTGTAGGAGATCTCCGGTGAGATACATGTTTTTTTTTTGAAAATTATTTTATTCTATTAATACGTTAATTGCCATATCAGTTATATTTGTCTGACGCTAAGAAGTCCTACATGATCAATGTCAGACATATATGTCTGACATACGCAATTTGGTAGAAGGTCACGGTTTTAATATAGGCAATGCCAGTCATATGTGTAACATAAAAAGTAGTGTTATTCTAGGAATTGTAGCAAAACAATTTTTTTTTCTTTGATACATTTTTAACTAAATTGTTCCATCAAGTTACCCTGATACAAGTGATTTTTTTTCTGATATCTTGGCGATTAACGTGTTAAATCAAACTTAGATTCGTTTTTGGTGTGAACATATAATTGCCTGTCGGAACTTCTGTCTTGTATATATGAGAAATAATTTTGTATAAATTAATTAGTAAAATGTAAATTATTTCCTAATACACCTTTCGGTTTACACGTTTTCGATCTTACATGGTTTTTGAAAATAAAAAAAATTCAACGAAATTTATTATTTTTGCATTTACACGAAATTATAAATACTCATCTATAATTTGCTTGTATCTTGTATCTAATAACATTTTCATTGTTTTAATTTCAAAATCTTAGTCGAATTCTTAATAGTCTATGTCTATGATGGAAATATGTAGATAAGATGGGAACTCCACGTTTTATGATAAAAACTAAATTTTATGTATGTATAAGCAAGTTTTTTTTTGAAATGCTAAAACAAAAAGCATCATTGTTTTTAAAGTATTTTTTATTGCAATCAACTTAAATAAATTTCATAAAATTATCTATAAAGAAATAGCAATATTTTAAATAGTTTTTTTATAGTTGTTTTTTTTATTGAAATGAATTAATATTCCTATAATTTATTAAATGTGTTCAATAATAAATATATTAATATTTATATTTCGTGTTTGGGCTTTTTTATAGTAATTTTTGTTTAGCACGTTTTTTTTTTATTTAAGAGTGAGTTTTTTTAGTTACGAGTTTTTTTTATAGAACCTATGTTCCGTGTAAAACGGAGGATAGGTGTATTTATTTATTTTGGTCTCTAATTATTTGGTATTCTTAAAATCTCATCAATTACTTTGTTTTTGATAATATGATATATATAATAGTAATTAGTTTAAATTATGCATTTTGTCGATATCTTATAACTCTGGTCTAAATCTTAAGTTCAGAATATTAATAAAATATTATTATATTTTTATCCTGTATAAATTATTTGCCACTAAAATTATCATTGCTTGAATGTTGGAATTGTTATTGAGATATCTTCAAAATATCGATAGTAAAAATAAAATATCTAATATTATCGTTATTCTGTTACAAACATTTGAATGTTGTTTTTTTCATACTGTGATTATACTTCGGTATGGGTCATAATAAGTTCTTTATCAGAATTAAAACAACGTGTTATTTTATGCATATTAAACAGGATGTCTTGAAATTGTCGATCAATACCTGTATCAAAATATAACTTTATCGATAACAATAGTAAAATACCGAATATTATCGTTGTTCTGTTAAAAACATTCAAATGTTGTTTTTTCATACTGTTATTATTCACATCGGTATGCACCATAAAGTTTGTTATCAAAATTAGAACAACGTATTATTTTATGCATATTAAACAGGATGTCTTCAAATTTTTGCTTAATATCTGTATCAAAATATAACTATCGATAGCAATAGTAAAACACCAAATATTATCGTTATTCTGATACAAACATTTTTTTTTTTTTTTTTTTTAATAGTTTTATTTAGCAATCAGAAAAATTACATTTTTCTATAAGCTAAATTGCAAATTATGTGAATGTTAAAATAAGATAGGATCCACTGATCTATCTTACATTATGTTACTTAATATATTTATATATATATATAACTAATGATTGTACTTAAATACTATGTAGAGGCCACTTTCTCTTCAATCTTGGGTTTTGTTGAGGGCGCAGTAAATCCTTTATCGATTCATTTGGGTGCATCTCCAATCTGTTACGGTATTTAGATGATAGTTCTTTATATGTCTCGTGCACAGTCAGCATTTTTAGGTCGCCATAGACAGTTTTGTTAGTGACATACCAGGGTGAGTTGAGGATGGCTCTTAAGATTTTAGTTTGTGTTCTCTGCATAATTTCCAGATTAGATTTGGAGGCGCATCCCCATAGCTCTAGACCATAGGTCCATATTGGCTTAATGATAGCCTTGTATAGCAGTAGTTTATTTTCGACGGATAGTTTGGACTGTCTGCTAAGTAACCAGTTCATCTCCTTCATTTTTAGTAGAATTTGTTCCTTTTTCTTTTTTATATGTTCTTTCCACGTGAGTCTTGAATCTAGATGGAGTCCCAGATATTTTACTACTTGTACTTGTGGGATCATGATGTTGTTTAAGTATACAGGAGGACAAGTTTTTTGACACAACGTGAATGTTATACAAACATTTAAATGTTGTTTTTTTCATACTTCGATTATTCACATTGATATGCGTCATAAATTCTTTATCAGAATCAAAACTCGAGGTGTTGTTTTAAACATATTAAACATCCTTTAGTTGTTGATTAAATAGCATATTATTGGAAATTGGCATTGGCGATAGTGGTAATTTGTTTGATATCATTTCCTCAGCCAAAAGTCGTCTAATGGGCCAATTGTTATGGCAAGGCTATGTTTCTTTCCAGTTTTCATACAAATTGGTACTAAATACTGTCAAAATTCTATGTATTTGCTGTGTGATCAGGCGTTTTATTAAAGTGACTATATTTTTTTAAGTCAAAATCTGGACGGAAATTTTTAGTTTTGCTAACCCGTGACAAGGGAACTAGCTTAAATATGATGTTACAATATCAAATACTTCATTAAAATAAAAATCAGTTTTTTTTAATGAACCCTTTTTAAGCATTCCTGACTATTAAAATACCTTTAATTTTATTATTTTTTATATAAAATCTTACAATTTTGGATCTATATATATATTTTTCATTTTAGAGTCTTGTATAAAATTTTATTCAATTTTCTTCATAATTAACTTGAAAAAAGCTCTATTTCTGCCAGGTAGTCAAAAAGTCCGTTTTTATAATTTTTGCTAATTTTTGTGAAATTGAAGGTGAAATTATTAATGTGAGAAACTATATTAGCCCGTCTTTGGTCATTCTCATTTTAACGTTTTAATAAGCATACTCATTGTCATAAGACAATCTGAAAGTGATATACATTATGTTACAATTATAACATAATATATATCATTTTCGGATATTTGGTGGGTAGTTAAAATTTTATCATCAAATAATTGCGAAGATTCAGTTCAAAACGTATATCATTTGGAAACCCGGGACGATCCGGGACAAAAGATCTGAATGCGGGACAAATATTGGATTTAGAAAAACCCGGGACACAAGGTGAAAAATCCGGCCAAACCGGGACCCCTAATCCTGCCAAACCGGGACCTCTAATTGTCATTATTCGTAAGCAAATTTGTTTATCAACCCTGTATAACGGTTATAACAAGCGCTTTTATACAATTAAGCTGTTACGATCTGAATTCCGGTTGACAAGTCGTTGCTACAAATTTAACTACACAAACATGTTCATAGAGAAATTCACAATTGACGAATCAATCTTTCCACGAGCTAGAGACAGAATCATATCACACTGAATATTAAGTAGGGATGAGAGACATCGAAATATCGATATTGAATATGAATGAACGACAATTAAAAACTAAATATACACAGAGCAAGAATAAAAAAGAAAGAGGTTTAACTAAATTTAGTTAAATCTCTCTTCTTTATTCTTGTCCTGTGTATATTTAGTTTTTAACGTTACTCATTCTAGTTTTTACTTGATGTTACGCCCTCCAAGAAATTAATCATACATTTCAACATCAAACTTAAAGACCTTCAATATATATATATATATATATATATATATATATATATTTAAATTAAGTTCAAATAACGTTAAATTTTAATCGAAGTCTTACAATTTAAATCTACTGCAAGATCATGTTTATATAACATTCATCTTTTTCCATGATCCTAATATTTATTCAGTTGTTCAGACTAAACCTTATATAAAGTTCTTTAACAAACAATCTAACTCCGCTTTATTATTTTTTATCTTTGATTATTTTTAAATTAAAAGCAACAAATTTTGTTTGATCTTATAATAGTGAAAATAATTTAAATAACATCAAGGTATCTAACAATTTAATAACAATACACACAAATTAATGTTTATTTGAAATTTTACATTAATCTAAATATGATTTAAAAAAAAATATAATAGTTTAGACAATTTTTTTTTTTTTTTTTTTTTTTTTTTTTTTTTTTTTTTATTAACTCTTTTATTTACAACTGTCCAGTATAGGACATTCAGTAAATTTAATGGATTTACAATAGTCCGCCGAAAAGGTACATTGTGCTTTCAAAATCAACTTTAAGTTTTGTTGTATAAATAAATATATAAAGATTAATTAATTTATGATTAGAATTCACATATTTATAATTATACTTTTTTTGGGTCTATATAGATTTGCCACTTATTTATTTTTACATACCACATTTTGTTTATATAGGCAGTTATCCTAAATTCTTGGTTCGTTGTCTATTTTTCGTATATTTTATTAGTAATAAGTAAGAGTAATAATGTAATTACTCAATTTATATGCACATCGAAATTGGTTAAACAAGAGTAATTGTACTAAAAAGTTATATGTTTACGTTACTAATACACCAAATTACTTTTCTCAAAATCAATTGGTGCATTTATTTTTAAAAAGGCACTGCTCTCTGTAAATAACGTTCGAACACTTTTTAAATGCTAAAATCAAATATTTACAAGCCCACAAAAAATGGAAAAAAAAAATGTTGGCCGTCACAATATGATTTTGGTAATAGCTTGTTGGACTGTAGATATATTATGGATTTATCATAAAATTTGACAATGCATAGTGCGAGGAATGTGTGCATTTGTTATCAACCCCGTCGCAGGGTAGTTGGAGCAGACCAGACGCATGTTTGTTCTTTAAATTGAGACGTTATCACTTTTGGGACCGCTTCTATTCTAAGAATTTCTGCGTCCGAAAGGTCCTTTTTGTGAATTTATTATCACGTAACCCAAGAGCTAACATTTTATGAGAGCATTTCAAATGGTCTGGATTCTTCATAAAAATATTTTGACTTTTGTTACAAAACTTTATGGATTTCCTCCGGTGATTTGTAATTCAGTTTTTCAAAAAGGGTTTGCGGATAGAATGATACTTCGAAATCATGTTATAATATATAACAATATACATGTTTAATTATATTACATTATTGCCTAATAAACATTAAATATCGTGTATCTATGTGGATTTAGTAACCGTAATAGCTTAACAGCTGCTTAAAATTGTATTATGTACTTTATAGCATGTCATCCAAAGCACTCTTTGTAAAGCTGATACTCGATTTAATTAATGTAGGGCTATGATATGAGAGTACTCCTTTTTTATTTTGCCTTTTTTTTTTAAAAAATGCATTTCACGTTCTTCTGTTTTGTGTCTCATCTTTCATTTCACTTTATAATTTCTTCTTCCGCATTTTTGTTGTCTCTAGAATTTGATACTTATATATAAAATAAAAATAATTAACACACCTATAATTTATATTAACACATACAATAATTAACTTCCCGTAGGATAAGTTATAATCAGGGCCGGTTCTTCCTTGCAAAAAATGCAGACGCACGCTTTAGGGGGCGCCAAAACGAGATTCGTATATGAAATTTATAATATAGTTTTTTCAATATCATTAAAAATATACATAACTTTTTGCATCTTTTACTAATTTTGGACAATATTTTTTAAATTTAACTTTAAACAACATGCGTTAGAAATAAATAAAAATTTAAAAATATTCTTGCAAGCAATACTAAACATACTGAAATTTTTGGATGTCCGAAAAAAATTGGATTGAAAATAAGAATTTAATAGTAGTTTGGTAGTGCGAAAACAATAGAAGACAATGAGAGAAGACTTATTATGAGCACTTGCAAATCGCCTTGATCTTCTAAATAAATTTAAAATCAATGTATTGTATGCACATTTAGTTTATATCTAATTTTTTGTGTATAAATCCAGATTTATTAAAAATAATTTTAAAAAATTAACATAAATGTTTATATTATTTTAAGGATAAACTGTTCAAAAAGGTAAAATAATAGGGGGCGCTGAGTACCCCAGGACCGGCCCTAGCTATAGTAACCGTAAAAAAATCGAAAATGAAAATTTTTATATAGTTTTTTACGTTTCAAAGGTTTCTGAACATTTTCGCATACCTTAGAAAAGAAATTGATGTATGTTTTTCGTGAACACGAATCAACAGATTTGAATAATTTAAAAAACATTCGATACGTATAGATAGAGAGACATGCTGATTAGTTTTTGGCAGAGGCAGGTCCAACCGTTTCGAAGATACAGGGCAAAAAGTGCCAATTTAGTTTTTGAGATAATGCAGTTTGATTTGAATGATTCAAAAAATATTTTATTTGTATTAACGAAATGAAGAACTGATTAAATTTTTGAGAAGGCATGTTTAGCAGTTTCAGAAATCCAATGAAAAAGGTAAAAAAAACGCCATTGGACAAAAATGATCATTAGACATATGCACATCAAATTATCAGATATTTTATAGAGTTTTAAAAAATGTGTATCAATTTTGTTTACATTTCTATGGGTAACATCATTTGTCCATAAGACGGCGATGCGGCGCTTACGCGCTTCTATACTCGTCTCTATACAGCTAAAGCAGTGCGATTGCTTTCAAAAACAGTTCAAAATTTCCAATATATAATATATTTCAAATAAAAACACATTTTTTAAAAAGGTCTATTGTTTTCAAAAATTTGAACAATCTCAAAAATTGTTTTTTTTTAAAGAGTTTTTGAAGAAAATTGAATCTATTTTTAAAAAAAATAATATTTGGTCCAGGAAGTTCCAGCAATTTGCCTTAAAGCACGATGCTATCCACCACTAGTAAAAATTATTTAATTACCTTAATATTTACTTTATTTTTTATAGTTTTATATTGTAAATTGTGTTAAAGCACATGGTATTGCGGTATATGTTTAATAGATTTATACAAATTAATTTTATTAATTACAATAATAACATTCTCGGTTATGCTAATATTTAGACAATTGATTGAGAAGGGTTTATCAGAACAAACAAACATTGATGTATATTAATTGAAGTTAGTAATGTAATAATGTTCATTTGTAAGCTAGTAATTGTTATATATTATGAAATTATGTACTATGAAAATACTAAATCTAAATATAATTTCCCCTTTAAAACTCGAGGGAGTGAGCGATTGCGGTTCGCAGGTATGTGCGGTTGCAGGGGTGTTACAATGTCCGTTGTTCTTTAGTTTGCGTTCCATTTGACTTAATAATGCTCTAATGTACATTAAATGCGTTCCTTCAAGTGTCGCAAAGGGCTTGACCAAAAGCATAGCTGTTTAAAATTTATGTGTGGGAACACCGACTTACATCTACCCACCATGGAATTGTTGTCTCTTCGCTACAGACACATGGGTTATTCGAAATATTTTATTGTTAAGATGTGTATCTCCAAAGCTTATAGGATAGGAATATCTTTTGATTGCGGCACTCTCGACTTCTTGACTGATCTACTGTAATAACATAATTCAATGAAATGGCTGTGCGTGCGATATATCGCGCAAACCATCGCTGAAGTGATTGGAAATCGCGTGCAGCTAATTAGGATTTTTAAAAGAATTCGTATTCTACAAACATTTAATAGCTTTATTCTTAATACAATACTACGATACGTAGTTGGTAATGATTAAGTAATACAACGTGTACAATTGCTTCTTGCTAATGCTGTTTGTTAAATTTAAATTAAAAATCTAATTTAAAAATCTAAATTTAAATTAAATAGATTTCTTTTATTTGATGATGACGTGCTAATCTATAGTCATAAATTTTAAATTGTTGTAACAATATATGTGGCATTATTACTTGCACGTTATTCGTAAACAAAATACCAAATACCTAATGCAGTGCCTAAGTGCAGTTAATTTATAAACGATGTATACAATTCCATATAAAATTACATTTTTAATGATTGCTACCATGCTTTGGTAATGATTATGTCGTGCAACGTGTACAATTGCTTCTTGCTAATGCTGTTTGTTAAATTTAAATTCAAAATCTAATTTAAATTAAATAGATTTATGTTATTTGATAATGACGTGGTAATCTTTGTATTTTCATTCTACTGATGATTGTAATCAAATAATATTATCAAAAGTTGGCACTTTATACTTACATACCGATACTTTATACTTCATCTACTATTTAAGGGCTCGCCCATAGGTAAGTGGTTAAGAGCGACGGGACCTGAACCAGAGGTCCCGGGTTCGATACCCACTTCGACCAGCCTGTTGTCAGGTAGCAGTAACAACGATTTTCACTTGGAAATATAGATAGCAATATATTTCCAAGTGAAAATAGCCCTTGTCCGGCATTGCTGCACCAATAAAAAGTCAGCCCTATTAGATTAAATCTAATAACAAAAAATCCTCAAATATGGGTGGATGAACCATTGGGTTACCATCTAAAAAATTACGAAAAAAGGAGAAGTTTCAGCCCAACAGCTCATAGGACGTAATGTTCTGATTGCTGTTAAAATATATATAAAAAAAATAAAAAAAACTACTATTTAATCCAAAACATAAAAAACAAGAAGTTTTTTGTAGATGTTTATTTACGATGTATAGGAATGTATCTAGATACGTTCCATCCTCAGTTTTTTTCTGTCAAAAATTGTGTTTTTTATTTTGAACAAAATATATATTGATCGATAATTTGATAATTACAAAATGTTTCAAAGCTTATAACGGAATGGATTATGTACCTAAATAAATATTAGAAATTAAAAAACTATTTACCCGCAATATCTATATCATTGATCTATAAATCCATATCACTAATTTTTTGTCAAAAACATTTACGAAAAAAAAACCTAGCAGAATAATTGAGACTTCACTTCTCTTATATTTAGAATTAATATTTAAAAATATGAACAAACAGCACTCAAATTTTACGTTTCGAGAGTAGGTTTGTCTCATCATCAGTGTAATATAATTTAAAATCTAAAATATGAATGTAGCACTATGTGTTTACTGTTCTAGTTGAAATAGTTGTAAAATTAATATTATTTAATAAATTAGTGCAAAAAAGTGTGCTGTTTGTTCTTATTTCTGAATTAATTTCTAACCAGTCAGAACACATTTGTTAAAAAAGCATGTCAAAATACACACATATATGTGTCTATATATATATATATATATATATATATATATATATGTATATATATGTATATATATACCTTTTTTATTTCGACGAATGGGCTGCTAGTTACTTTGAAATATATATATATATATATATATGTGTGTGTGTGTGTATATATATATAACTTTTAAAAAAGTTATTCGTAATTTAAATAATTGTTTTATAAAATATTCTCGGCTAAAAGTATTGTCATTATTCATATCATTTTGGGCCAACCTTTAAAAAATCCTTAATGCATTTTACAAGTAGTGTAGATTAATATTATTATAATACTCTTTAATTCTGTAACATGATATGATAAACATTAACAATGTCCAACTCGGGAAGTTTCATATTTTTATCTGAAATGTTTTTTTTTTATTTATTACAGATTTAAGCCGTACATACATAATGCATAAGTCTTAACGGACATTTTGAGTTTCTCTCTTTCTTCTGACTCTTTGCTTTTTTACGTTATAATATGAAGTTAGAATGTTCTTGCGGCAGGGATACAAACTCTGGACATTTTTTATGCTCTGTTATATCATGCTTTTATATGTAATTACTACACGTAGGTGTGTGTGCCGTTGTGTTACACAGTTTTCTTTTTGTTAACATTTTTGTGAATGTTCTATTTCACCGGCCTAGGGTTACCTTTTGTACAATTATTTATAATTGTATAATAGATAGGGAGTATTAAGACATTAAATGACGATTAATGTAATTTTTTTTTTTTTTTTTTTAACTCAGTTTTATTTAGCAATCAGAAATACATAAAGATTCCTATGAGCTAAAATGACAATATTTATGAGTGATGCCTAAGAAGAACTCCAATGAGAACTTCTCAGTTTTACAATTAATATGATATATTAGACCTAATCTAAGACTAAGTCTAAGGGCCATTGTCGTTTCAACCTCCTAATGCCAAAAGGTTGAGTAATGTCAACTATAGAAGGGTTCAAATGTGAGTCCAGTTTGCGCTTATATTTTTCCTTAATTTCTTTAAACGTTAATTGCACCGTTTTCATGTTGAGGTCGCTGTGAATGGTTTCATTTGTCACGTACCACGGAGAATTAAGAATTGTACGTAAAATTTTTGATTGAGTTCTCTGCATTATAGCTACATTAGATTTGTAAGCACATCCCCAGAGCTCAATTCCGTAGGTCCAGATTGGTTTAATAATCGATTTATATAGCAGCAACTTATTTTTGACAGAGAGCTTCGACTTTTTACGCAGTAGCCAATCAAATTCTTTCATTTTGATCATTATTTGCTGCTTTTTTGTTTTTATATGGCTTTTCCAAGTAAGTCTGCTATCTAAATGAAGACCAAGATATTTCACTATGTTCTGTTTCGGAATCTGGACGTTATTTAAATAAATTGGAGGACACGTACCCTCTCTCAGGGTAAATGTGATATGAACTGATTTGGTTTCATTTATGCAAATCTTCCATTTAGTAAGCCACATTTGTAGTTTATTGATAAGTACTTGCGTTTTGTAATGAAAAAGATATTAAAAAAGTACACAACGCGTACAATTGTTATGGAATAGAATGCGTTAGTGTCTATCTTTTTCTAATCAAAATCTCCGAGTCGATTTTTATCGTGATCTTACTTCCTTGCATATAAATTTACATAATTTGCGGCGCATCAAACAAATTATAGATTCCGCGGTCATGCCGCAAAGGCAGCATTAGTTTCCGAAAAGCACGACGTGTTTTTTTATTTTTTTTTACTACGACTATTTATCATAACGGCTCGGTGGCTGGCATTCGCGTTGCGTACACGATCATGCACAAATTCTCTTCGTTGTATTACATCAGAGAATTAACAATAAATTAACCACTACAAAAGCGCGTGCCCCGGCGAAAACAAAGCATTTCACACGGAACGATGGGACCCAAGTGAAGAGCCGAACATTCGAGTTTTCGAGTATTCGAGTATTACAGTTCCCCTACTCTGGACTTGAGCAAAGGCAAGGTCGGACGGCAGCGGCCGACGAGCGCTTGACCGGACACCTGACGATCACGGTTTTTATACCTGCCTCTGCGACTACGTTTCAACGTTTTGGACCGAACTGCTAGGGTTACACAAAATATTTCGATTTAAGCGGAACTAACGAATTATCAATTAATAGTCATAAATTTTAAATTGCTGTAACAATATATGTGGCATTATTACTTATAAGGTATTCGAAACCAAAATACCAAATACCTAAGTTCAGTTTATTTATGAATAATATATACAATCTCATATAAAATTACATTTTTAATAATTGCTGTTTGAATATCCTTTACCCGACAGTTCTTAATAATTTCATTACAAAACCAAAATTCTTCTAAAAACTTCTGGTCGCACAACAAATACATAGCTTTTTGACGGTTACTACCCATGATTTCGTATTCATACGAAGATATACCCATAACATAGCCAATTCTATTCTATCCGAGAATTGGCTCCTTAATTTGTCAATTAGTCATTATAATTTTATACTTGTCGTGATAACTGTAATAGTACCACTTTGTAATGGTTATTAGGACTTCTGTAACATTATTTTATAAAATTTTCAAAGTCAGCTTTATCATCCGAGTATAGTGCTTTTTAAGGGCAACTTAGTGGGGGCGCATGGCATCGTGCCTTAAGGCAAATTGCTGGAACTTCCCGTACCAAAAATTATTATTTTTTTAAAAACGATTAACATTTTTTAAAAAATTTTACTTCGAAAAAATTAGATTTTTGAGAAACTATAAATTCGACAAAAAATTATTTTTTTTCTTTATTTTGACATATTTTGGAAATTTTGAACCTTTTTTCAAAGCAATCGTACTGCTTTGACTGCATAGAGACGAAACGTCAAAGCGCGTAAGCGCCGCGTCGCCGTCTAACGGATAAACATTGGTACAGAACCTATAGAAATGTAAACAAAATTTATACTTATTGTTAAAATCTCTATAAAATATCTGATAATTTGATGTGCATATGTCTAATGATCATTTTTGACCGCCAAATGGCATTTTTTTACTTTTTTTATTATTAGATCTCCGAAACCGCTAAACCTGCCATCATGAAAATTTGATCAATTCTTCATCTTGTTAATACAAGTAAAATGTTTTTTGAATTATTAAAATCGGACGCTCCGTTCTCTTAGTTACAATATTTGGCACTTTTTGCCCGGTATTTTCGGAACGGCTAGACCTGCCTTTGCCAAAAACTAATCAGCATATCTCCCTATCAATACGAATCGAATATGTTTTGAATTATTCAAATCGGTTGATCGGTGTTCCCGAAATCGTCGACGAAAATTTGTATCCGCACACACATACACACACGCACACACACACACACATACACACACACACATACATCCATTCTTTCTAAGGTACGCCCAAATATTCAGAAACTTTTGAAACGTAAAGATATATAAAAATTTTCATTTTCGATTTTTTTGCGATTACTATAACTTGCCCTATGGGAAGTTAAAAAGGACCTAAACGATATTATACTATTACTACCTATGTTTAAACCCCTTTCGATCTAACGGTACATATTTGTATTTCCAAACTCAAACTTTTTGGGTTTGATCAGAACAGATTTGCATACAAGTTCATTACTATCAAATGATGGAACGATTTTTCATTAGTTTGTCTCAACTTCCAATAGATCAAACTTTGTACAATCATTTTTAAAATTCAAACATAATCATAAGATATAAACAATGGAATTGATTACTAAATTTGCAATACCCCACATTGAAGCTGACGCCGGAAATTCAATATAAAAAACATGTAATAGATCCTTCATTTATATCCAATCTAATTTCGTGTTAATTTATTCTATCCTTACGTAAAAGGTTGTCGTTTCGTAAGGGATTATTTTACGTAACAAAACGGCTTTTGGAATATATAAATGTAATGAATAATTAAATAATGAGATTATGTTTTAATTCTTCTTACGATAATATAAAGCTAATTATTGAATTGTGTTATACGAGCAAAAATGAAATACATTCCAAATGTAAGGGATTTAAGAAAGTATTTACTAAAACGTTATCTTGAGTAAAGAAAAATATTAATTTTGAATAAACGTAAGAGCAAATAGATTTTTTTAAATATTTGTTAGTATATATGAATGGAATGTTGACTTATCGTAAGTCTTTACATACATTTCATAAACATGTTTTCTTTCGATGCACTGACGTTGTTCTTAGAGTCAAAATATATTAGATAATATATATTTTTAGATGTTGTCTAATGCATTCACATCGGATGTAAAATGATTGTTGAAGTTGCAAGTTGCAATTTATTTATTTCAGCGATATTTTCAATTAGCAGAGTCACTTTTTTATTGCCAGTCTGCTTATTGAAAAACATATGCAAATAAAATTGAATGCCATTTCGGTTATATACTTTATTGTATATATCGATGTCTTTGAAAAATAGTATATATATATATTTTTTTTTTTATTTTTATTGGCCTCGCTTACTCGAGCATTTAGCCACCTACAATATATTTTAATTTCATTACAATATTTCAATTTCAATACAATCTTCATGTTCATACTATTTTTCTTATATAAATCCTATTCTTCTTCCTATTTTATATATCCTATCCTATTCTATGTACTCATCAACATAACTTCATTCTTCTTTTTTTTTTCTTCTTTTATCATTATATCTTCTATCTTCTTACATCTTCATTACTTCCATTACTTCTTTCATTATTTTTATTCAATTTAATTTTTTTTATTCTTAAACCTTTTTATATACGATTAAACTATTTTTAATACTATTTCAAACTATTTTTTAACATTATTTCAAACTATTTTTAACTTCTATTTCAAACTATTTTTTAACAGAATTTTTATATTATAGAAACGCAGCACATGAGCTAATTCCGCCACATAGTATATTTAAAATATATAATATATTTTAATAATTATAATCTTGTAATAAACTATAAGTGGTGAGACTAAATATCTTGCTTTTAAATGTTTTTCTTCTTTCATAATCTTCAATAATTCAATAATCCCTTTAAAATTACGTTTATAATAAAGTTAATGATTATAACAGATTTGACATGTAAAAATTCATTATCATTATGTTTAATACAGGTTTTTGCGATCATGGGATCAATATGCATCCCCGCGACTACTGTGAAGTGCTTTAATACCGTTCTTTTCGGAGGAACCGAACATTTAGGAACTCGCAGGACTTCTTCACCGATCATGATCACACTGGCGCTGGTCATTGTCGTTGGATTACTGGGACGAACGGACGGGCGTGGCATAGGTAAGTCGAAATAGAATTACATTTTATATTTTTCTATTTCCTGCGTGCTTACGATTTATCGCTTCTGTATTTGACGGAGGCGTTATTTTCATGGATGACGAAATAGTATTTTAATTCTACACATGTACTTTGCTTGTAACGCATATTTCAAAGCGGATTGGTTTTACTCAAGTTTTTGTTTCATTATCTTATATATAAAAATGGAGCTCTCGATCAAATGTCCCGGTAAAACTCGAAAACGGCTAAACCGATTTGGCCAGTCTTAGTCTTGAAAAATTCGTGCCAATCCAGAGAAGGTCCAAAAGGTGAGAAATTATTTCAAATCCGCGTAGAAACTTTACATTTTTAATTTGAAAATTTTTGTAGAAGCGTACCTTGAATAAAACAATGGACGGTGGCTAATAAGTGAAATGTCAAATGTTTTTGACAGATGATGTTTAATTACTTTTAATAGGATGTTCTGCGTGAATATTATTTAATTATGATTGAATTGTAGTAAGTAGTTTTGTTCGTAGTTATGTTTAAACACAAAACGGTTAGTAAACGGGCCGGAAGTGTTACTAGAAACTCAAAATATCAATTTTTTTTGAAATGTTAATATGAAGATGCACTTTTTGGCATATTTTTCTCAAACACAGTGCTCTGAAAGATCTCATTAGTATAATTATATACTCATTGGTATTTATAAAACATTTTCTAAGTTATATTATTTTTTATTT
This sequence comes from Ctenocephalides felis, assembly GCF_003426905.1. Taxonomy (NCBI): domain Eukaryota; kingdom Metazoa; phylum Arthropoda; class Insecta; order Siphonaptera; family Pulicidae; genus Ctenocephalides; species Ctenocephalides felis. The sequence continues at coordinate 162,437,750 of NW_020538040.1, forward strand.
ATGTTATTTAAATTCAAAACCTAAATTTGGTATCGATCAAAGGGACGTTTTGCCGAATGACATTTTTCCAGTTATAATTTCCCAGAATTTATCGAAGAATAGATAGTAATATATGAAGGTCCTGGGTTAAAAAGGTCCACCACCGATGTGTCAAAAGCCAGTAAAGTTAAGCATTGTTTAACAACAATATTTAAAAGTAGAGCAAAAAAAGCACATTTCTACAATGATGAAATAGCTGGCAGTTTTACTGAACATAGTTAGATAATTGTTCGTTTGAAATGTGTTATTTGTGATATGATTGGTTTGCTTTTCATAATATAGTTTATATATGCTCAAAGTCAAATTGGATCTTTGTGCCTCGCCCTGCTCTACTCTATACTTTTTATTAAATTTACTTCAATTCATCGAATGTTACTTGAAACTTTTCAAAAAGCAGGTTAAAGAATGAATACCTAATTCATTTTCTATCTCTCCTCGCAGAAATTTGAAAATTTTGTATAAGCTCAGTAGTATTATTTACAATTATACACAAAATCCTGAATCAAAAAAGAATCTGAAAAACTTGAAACGTAATCAATATGTCGAAAGACCAAAAATGACTTGGATTGGATTATACCATGTTTTCTATGGAAAGTATATAAAACTTCCAGTTTGATTGTATTGATAAAATATAGACAAACTGATATATATGTTATATATATTATAGCATTCAAACAACACATTCTTATACACTTAAAGTATTAATATTTTTGATTCTCTAGAAATTGTTTAGAATATACCTTACTTAGCAAAACAACGTTTGTCGGGTCAGCTAGTGTTTAAATAAAAACAATACGATCATTGTCCGTTTTTAGGTACATAATTGTTTTCTGATAGTTGTTTTTCTAGTATGTTGCATTTTTCATATCATATTTATTATGATGTTGCGATGGTATGGGGCGGAATTTATTAATGATCAAAGCGTATGAAGAAGCAACAACAGATGTGGATTCGATTCGTGTCGGTCATAAGTTTCATAGACGGAGTCTAATATCCGCAGACGCGCTCCCTTTCCGTTGTTCTTCTGTCGGAAACGGATGGCTGTTAGCACGTTGAAGCGCATTGACATAGTAACATATTGTGAATTCCTAACATTCCGTGTCAATAGACCGGCCGAAGGTATTTCGAATTAATTAATTTCAATCCGCGTAAAACCCCTCGTTAATTCGGATTATTACCGCGTACTTGATTGCATTGTTTTAGTACAGTGTGTTCTGAAAACAGCAGTACACAGACGAAATAATGAGTGCGCGCTCGGACGGAGACCGCATCGCGCCGTGTACAAGCAACAATACGAATTTCGCAATCAGCGGGCGAGCGTCGTTTTTCTGCACCCCCGCGCCGGGGTCTCTCCAGCATTGTATCTGTGTTTTCATATGATTTTATCACTTAATCAACTCACCCAATTATATCGTTCGCCACAAAAAAAACTCAGCACCTTTATTGTAGCGCTCATATACGAATATAATAAATTTAATATGTTTTTGTATTATATAGAACTTCGTATTCACAATGGTCAATGACGAGCATAGACCACGAGATATTTTTGTATGATAAAAATATGTATATTGATAATTGTGAGTAGGGTAGGGCGGGGCTAGTTGAGCAAATTTTTACATAAACGGATGTAGCTTCTCAATGAAAAGTCTCAATAAATTGCTATACGGCTTAATGGATTTGTTGTTTATCGCTTAACAAAAGTGTTAATACTATTTTTTGGTAATAAGTAAAATTTAAAAGCTACAGCTGTTTAAATGCAAAAAGTCAAGTATGCTCAATGTACCCCATAGGTGGGGCAAGTTGAGCACTAAGAAAGTATAATGAAATCATAGGTTCAATGTCGATTAGTTCTATATATATATATATATATATATATATATATATATATATATATATATAGTCTTTATTGACGGAGAAAACATAACTTATAGTAATTTGCTTTGAATAATTAACCAAAAGTATAATCAACAAAACAATATCGTATCTAAGGAATTATTTTACCATTATATTCAGTATTTTTGTTTAAAATCATTATTTCTTTATATTATTACTCATAGACTTAGCTTAAATCTTAAAAATAATAATTAATTTCTGGAAGGTAATGGTAATTGTATTAGTGACAGAACAAGTTTAGCAACTATGCTCAACTAACCCCAACTCGGAATTTCAAAATAAAAGTGAGTTTATAAAAAAACCGTGAGAATTATACCCAGAATCTCTGTGCATATTAAAAGTACTATAATTATATAGAAGAATAACATTTACCTGATTAAAAATAAATAACATTTGACTAAACCAGGCGAAAACTCGTGATGAATTACTTTTTTACTTTTTGGTCTCAAAATAAACAAAACGGCCGTGAGCCTCACTCATTTGTCCAGCGGCCACTAGCGATCGAGGGATGTTTATTTCTCCCAAACCTCTATCTTTCCGCCATATAATGCCTAAACGGACGGTGAATAGTTTACGAGATATTTCGATTGCTCAACTTGTCCCTATGCCCAACTAGCCCCGCTCTACCCTATATCAAATAATGATTGTGAAGTCAGAATAATTTATATAATGTTCTTTATCAATGGAAAACGTAGTAATTAAAATAATATGTACTTCTAAAGCTGCTCAACGACTCAATAATAAGCATCTTAAATGGCATCTATCTTACATGCCTGCACAGGTCATACAACTTAAGTAAAAGTGATTGTTGCGGAAACCACGAACATGAGGTCAAGGCTTACTAAAGACTATAGCTTGACTATAGCGCAACATAAAGGAGCGTTAAATCTATAAATAGACTCTGAGTAATGTACAAATCATTATATTATTAATAGTACGTAATTAAATTAACATTAGGTATTGCAATTCTATTCTTCACATAGCGATTGTACGAGCGCATATTTTGATTCTTCTTTCGAAACATGTTTTATAAATACCCTATATAAGTTCTAGAGATCGTCTCGATGAAATGTAGTCATTTGCACGCACACGTACGCCGCATTACATAGGTATGCAAATATTAATGATCATTGCGGATCATTTGCCGCCACTCGTCCGCAATGCAAGTTTTTGCTTCAGAATCGCCTCACTCGCTTGTATTGTAATTATATATTCATTATATTTAATTACACAGTAGCCTGAGAATCATTACACGACTCTAGCATTATTGATAATTCATGTGTTCATTGTTTTTATATAGACGGTCGCGCCGTATATAATAACGCTTTTACTGAAGTGTCAATCATATACGAGAAAATCTATCTAATGGAAATCAAAAGTGCAATTCTATGCACTTTCTCTAATTTGCAATACGCCGACGGCGTTACGTTCCCAGACTGGCGTAGTACTGCAAAGATGTTTGTAATTAGCTGGAATTATTATGAATGAATTTACATTATTATTAATTGATTCTTAAGTAGATTATTGTTAGTATTTTATCAAACTTCTTATGAACTAGTGGGGTGCATGGCATGGTGCCTTAAGGGAAATTGCTCGAACTTCCCGTACCGTAACTAAAAATCTTGGTACGGAACCCAAAAAAAAATTACACAAAATGTGTACACATTATTACAATCTCTATAAAATATCTGATAATTTGATGTGCATATGTCCAATAAACATCTTTGACCACCAAATGACTTTCTAACTTATTTTTATTGGGAGTCCATAACCGCTGGACCTGCCTTCCCAAAAATTTAATCACTTCAACTCAATACAAGTTCATTCTCAATACAAGTAAAATGTTTTTTCATTTATTAAAATCCGTTCTCTTAAAAACTGAGTTACAATTTGGCATTTTTGCCCCGTATATTCGAAACGGTCGGACCTGCCTTCGCCAAAAACTAATCACTACGTCTCCTTATCAATACGAAACGAATGTTTTTTGAATTATTCAAATCGGTTGATCGGTGTTCCCGAAATCGTCGACGAAAATTTGTATCCGCACACACACACATACATTCATTTTTTCTAAGGTATGCCAGAATTTTGAGAAACCTCCGGAATGTGAAGCTATATAAAATTTTAATTTTCGATTTTTTTGCGATTACTATAACTTACCCTACGGGAAGTTAATTAAACTTTTAATGCATTTTATTTGATTGTTACCATAATATAAATTATATTACTGAAGTACATAATATTTGGTACAGTATTCTTCCCGTATCTTTTACAATACGCTCATTCAAATGTATACATGAACTTTCGTATATTTCATGAACAGACTGTATATTTGAATAAGTTTAAAACAATCGTCTATGTTTACAAATTGTGCATTGTGTTTTAATAACATCATTGCTTTAAACGTATTTGTTTAAAGGATTACGAAGAAATTAATACTGTTTGTTTTGCTGGGCAATGGAATGTATTTATTTAGTCGTAAATGTTTATTTGTAATTAGATTAAAAAGCCGTGCGCAGCTTTGTATTAAAACTTTATTTGTGTCTTTGTCAAAAATTTAATGAGATTGGATAGTAAACTATGTTGCATACAAAAGTGAATATGTATCTTATCTGTATTTTGTGTCGTAAACGACAACATAAAAAAATATTATAAGATGTTATTTTAAAATGTAAAGTAAAAACGTTTTTGAACTTGTTCATCGTAATATTAAATGGCAAAAGCTGCATAATTTTATAATAATTATGTAAATAAATTGATACGTGGTACTGGACACAGTGGTCGATAACATATATGTTTTTGAAGGCGCTTCTGATCTGAAGACCAGGCGACACTTCTCTTTGCCCGTTCACCACGAAACGAGCAATTTTGTATAATGTAATGATATCACATATTTCTTTCTTAATATAACTTATACATGCACGGCGTTGTTTTCAAGGTCTGCGTGCACGTAATATCATTCATTATTTTATCATTTGTTTAATGACGACACAACGCCGTATATAATATCTTCTTCTCTTATTTCCCGAAGAATGAGCCGAAGAGGCATATCCATCAATGATGCTCATGGCAAAAAAAACGATTCAGAACAATGTCAAACTCACTCCACTTCTGCGTTCCGCTTTTATCTTTTTTCATGAATAATACCTGATATAATTGAAGCGTAAGATCGATATATTATAACACAATGATATGCTTTACATAATTTTTTACTTAAGTCACTTCGGTGCCTTTTACGATGCACTGAATTTGTTAAAATTATTTCATTTAAATTATAAGTTCAAAACGTCTACTTCTTCTACGATAAACTTTTCTGCTTTAATTGGCGTGCAGACTTTTACCAGTGGTTTAACAAAATCTCACAACTTCGGTTCAAACTGGGCTTGCACGAATATTTGGTTATTATTCGGTATTCAGCATATTCGGCACCTTTTTTGATATTCGACCGAATACCGAATAGTTAAAAAATCAACGGAGCCGCCGCCGCTCAGTGAAAATATGTGTGTTTTATCATTTAAGCTATAAAGAATTTGCGATGGATCTGAATATTGGGAAGTCTTTAGTTTACATAATAATATATGAAGAAATAAATTCGCTGTTGTATTTCTTATATATAATAATTTAAACTTTATCAATTTTTGAGATTATAAACGAATACGTGAAGAACTCTTTCCTCAATATTCAAAGGACACGTCATTGTCACATATTTTTATTTGTTAAAAATCATTTAACGATTACACACATGTGTTGTATTATATCATTCATTATATTCAATCTAAGCATTTCTAAATAAAGAGATCATAGGCCCTTTATCGCAAAAAATATGAACAATATCTTCGGTCAGTTTTTATTTATTTAATTAAGATTAGTCTTCCAAATATATTAGAAAATATTAGTGTTTATAAAAGAAAATATTAATGTTCATGAAGGAAATATGAAAGAATCGCTTTTGATTTATTCCACTATTACATATGTTATTTAAAATTTCAGTATTCGGCCGAATAGTATAAAATGGTTCCAAATTTTCCAAATAAGAAAGAGTAACTAAATAGTTGTTGCAAGCCTAGGCATAAAAATTGAATTCACATGTAGTACGTTAGTAATGTAACAGCTGCGAATAGTAATTACATTAATACGAACAAGTTTAGGTGCTGAAAACCTGTCGAATATTCGGTATTCGGTACTCTGGAGCATGCCGAATATTCGGTATTCGACATTTTGCCGAATATACTATTAGTTGCAAGCCTAATTATAACACAATGATATGATTTACATATTTGTTTACTTAAGTCACTTCGGTGCCTTTTACGATGCACTGAATTTATTATTAGACTTAAATTATTAAGTTTAGAACGTCTACTTCTTCTACCATATAACTTTCTTGCTTTTAATTATTGGTGTGCAGACTTTTACCAGTGATTCAACGAAATCTTACAACTTTGGTTCAACACATTGATAATATTCGCAACACATTTGTTGATAGATCTCATAGAACCTAAAAACTCTCTACTAGTGATATGACTTGTATAATTTGTTATTACATTTAATACCAACATTGTTATGCGCATGCCATGAGAAATAGTTATTACACATGTAGTACATTAGTAATGTAACACTGCGAATAGTAATTACATTAAAACGAACAAGTTTAGGTGCTGAAAACCTGCCGAATATTCGGTATTCGGTCTCTGGAGCATGCCGAATATTCGGTATTCGTCATTTTGCCGAATATACTATTCGTTGCAAGCCTAATTATAACAAAATGATATGCTTTACATAATTTTTTACCTAAGTCACTTCGATGACTTTTACGTTTTCTTGCTTTTAATTGGTGTGCAGACTTTTACCAGTGATTCAACGAAATCTAACTACTTCGGTTCAAACGTATTGAAAATATTCCGTAACACAATTGTTGATAGATCTTATAGAACTTAAAACTCTCTATTAGTGATATGACTTGTATAATTTGTTATTACATTTAATACCAACATTGTTATGCGCATGTTATGAGAAATAAGTTATTACGTTAGACAATAATTTCTTAATAAATAATGATTGTACAAACAATATAAATGTATGTGGAAATCCATTGAATGAACTTTTCAATATACATAAGCTGCGTATGGGCGTCGCTTCCTCTCTGGATGCTATCAGATTATTCAACCCTGTTTTATGGCGAGAGCATATATAAGCTACAATGAACTGCAGATCGTGTGTATTAACTAAAATAGGCACGAGTTATTCTAATTCCAAACAAGTTATACTAGTTGCGGCCGCGTACACCGCAGAATACACAGACTCACTGACATCTGTACTTCGCGCTGCATATCCTGCACATGCAGTATATTTGCGAATCGGCGCACGTATTATTTAAAGCCATTTATGGAATAATAGTTATACCGCGAAATCGGATATAACGCGGGCATTTGCAGCGTCAGAAATAAAATAAACGGATATCGTAGCCTGCCAGATATTTACGACCAAACGTTGATATTTAGTTAATGTAATACTATGTGTAATAATATTTCAGAAATCCAATAAATGGAATAATATAGAGCTTTTGATATATCATAAATCATTATCACACGTTGAAAACGGAAAGTCACTAAGATCACATGTTTCATAATATGATAGTTAAAAAACAGAACGAATTTCTTATGGATATCACATTGATATCAAAAGACATTTAACGCTCAACGCATATCCTTGTTTTATTATAGACTATTTATGAAACTTATCAACTTTCCGTTTCAGAGGTTTCTGAACATTTTGGCATACCTTAGAAAAAAAGGATGTGTGTATATATATGTTTTATGTGGATACAAATTTTCGCCCACGATTTCGGACACACGGTTCAATGGGTTTGAGATATTAAAAAAACTTTCGATTCCTATTGATGGGGAAACGTGCTGATTAGTTTTTGGCAAAGACAGGTTCAGCCGTTTCGGAGATACGGAGCGAAGAGTGCAGAAAATAGAAGAATCTCGAGAGATTCGATTTGTATGATTCAAAAAATATTTTGCTTACGTTTTTGCGGAAAGCTATTTTTTTTCTTCAAAATTTCAATTTTTGTTTTATTTCCAAAAAACAATTTTATTTGAATATCGAAAATGTTTTAGATTTTAATTTTAATTCTAGATAAAATTCTAAAGCTAACTTATCAAATAAATTATTTTAACTTTGCAATTCAGTTTATATAATTCTTACATATATGAGGTGAGGTCCTTCATTCTAACTCCCCTTCATTTACTTTTCATGTAAACTTATATAAACGTCATCATCCAATTTAATAAGCTCTTATATTTAGTCTAAAACATGAATGCGAAAAATGAAAGCGAATGTTGAATGTTACAGTATTTATAATAAATTTCAAAACGTTTAATATTCTTTGATTATTTCATAAAATTACGGGGAAGTTTCAGCAATTTGTCTTACGACACGATGCCATATTGTATCACTTTTCTTCTAACACAGAAAATTTTAATATAAGATTTTTAAGGATCTTTTTTTTTTGATTTCATGTAACATTACATACTTCATTTTAGAGAATTTTAATTAAATCTATAAGTAAACGACAATAATGTTTTCTTATTTTGGAAATTTTTGAGCGTGTAATTTCAAAACTAACAAGAATTATTTCAGAAATGTTTGTCGTCTTAATCTCTGTTATTTTTCATTAATCACTGAGCAAGCTTTGCCAATAGTAATTATATATACACAATGTCGGAATAAAATTAATCATTATTAAATTGTCATGCAAGGGTTATTTCCCTTCGTTAAGCCGGTTACTGATCAGTGTTATCGGACATTTCAATATCCTGTCATATTTTGTTGACTACCAATTACGTAAAATGCTAATGCGCAACGTAAGATATTAACATATGTTAAGGTTATGGTTACTGTTTGTTTTCCTCTGTCTTTCGACGTGATCTTTATCATATTATTGATTGACTTCAAACGCCAAAGTGACCGTTCGTCCACGTCGACTTTTTAATCATCACGTTCTCGTCGGTGTGCCGCATATGCTCACATGGACGAACATCTTTAGCAAAAGCCTCTTTTTGTTTATGTGCTGTTATTTTCAAATTATGCGAAATAAATATGTCACTTATTTCGAATTACGAGGTAATAATATATCACAATCACAATATTCGGAATGTCAATTTGATATATGTAAGGTTTTTGAATCACAAAGCTTTCCGAAACCTGGGACCATGCGTTAAGGGGCACAACTAGTGTGAAATTTTCAAAAAATCGAATTTGCAATTTTTTCATATTTCGATAGGTTATACCTTTAAAAATAACATACCAAAATTTTAAATCGATATCTTAAATAATTTTGAGTCACAGCCATTTAAAGAGTATATATATAGTATATAGTATAACGATCATTTAATCTTTAACCGCGTTTTTCTCGAAACAGCATTTTCCGAATTTGCTGCAGCGATTACTCAAAAACAAATAATCCGATCACTATCAACTTTTTTTACATGTTCTATATATAGTTCTCCGTAAAATGAACTATCGATTTTTTGATCGGATCAAAAATCGAATTTTGGCAGTCCAAAAATGACCAAAATTTTGGGTAAAATTCGACTTTTTTTTTCAAAAACGCCGTCATTTTGTCAATTTTTGATTTTTTTCTTTATCGTAGTTCATTTTACAGACAATATTATCTAGTATAACGAGAATTTTTTTTTTAAATTTTATCCGCGTAGAATGACGGAATCACTGCAGCAGTGAAGGGCCTTTTTTTTGTCGCGCCGTTGGAGATCGACGATAACTTAAAAAATATTTAATTTTTTTCTTCAAAAATTGTACTATGTATTCTTAAAACATGTATAAATATATTCCTAAAATTTTGAAATGATTGATAAAGTAGTTTTTTAATATAAATTCGCAAAAATCACCTTTTTTTAGGCGGTTACACTAGTTGTGCCCCTTAACAACCCCTTTGAATTTATCGATTTTATATGTCCGTGCTCTTTATTTTTTTCTTTTAGTTATTTTATTCTTTTTCTTAGTTCCAATAGTTAATGAAAATTTTACGTTACATAGAAGTCATTAAACTAGTATTTTTATATGCACGTTTATTACTTTCTGTTCCCTTTAAGCGTTTAGTATGTCATTACCATCGAATGGTATTACTGGATCGGCGCTCAAGAAATTGTGAAATAAAATGTTTTTGCTACAGGTGATGCGAAAATTTATTACAAATAAACTTTGCGAACTTTAATGATGGCATATATAAGCTGCGCTAAATTTTTAGTCTTTAGTTATATAAACACTTGTGTAATATTTATTTGTGTAATAAAGCACGAAGTCGTGTGTTTTGCCAAAACCGATTTTGGCATAGAAGCCGACCTCCCTCAAGTTGAAGCTCTGCTACTTATTCTCGGTAGTGGTTTGTACGATTTAGTCTGCGACCTCCGTTCGGACGACTAAATTAAAGGATTAAACACGATCCAAAGATTATATCTCTGTAACCATTGTGCTGCGGCAACGGCCAAAGCCTGGCGTTTCTCTTAATGCAATTTCCCTTCAGAGCCGTTCTGGGCGCCATGCTGCACAATATTGCAGATCACTAACTAATACGTCACATTGGTATATTGCTCAAGACAGTTTGCATCTTCTTGAATAATGTTATAACTTTTCTATGCATTTTACACTGACAAATGTAATTATATCTTCTAGTATTCGTTGTTTATTGTTCTTACAAAACATTCATCAATTATCACCAAAGATTTATGCGCGCACATTTTAAATAATAGCTATTTAACTTTCGGTCTACGATAATATATATAATTTTTTTATTGGCGCTCTTTTCTAGCTCGGTTTGCACCTGGTTACACTTGATGCCCTTCTGCGAATATAAAACATGTCATTTTTGCTTGTCATGACTCTTTTTTTCTTAACATGGGTGGGGCACAAACGGCGATGTCATTTATCTTCTTGTAAATTTTTGTGTTCAATATTATGCAGATTGCGGATAATATCATTTCGCGCGCATTAAAAGATACTGCAGTTAATTACATCTACAGAGGGCATATGCAATGTATGGTGTTATAATATAATTTGCATAAAGAAAATGACAGACGTTTCCAAAGTAGCAGATAGAGGTACCTGTCGTGAGGATTTCCCCGTTTGTGAGAACTGAATGCCCGGTCTGATTGCGGGAAAAGCGCTGCGCTTGCTGATTGCAGTGTTAGAGGATTAGTGGACTTTGCTATATCTAATTCGGCACACATTCTAATTAAGATTTCTCTTTAAACCTCGCAGATTAGAAGATAGAAGAACAAATACCGTTTCATATGCTTTTTAATATCACTGTTCTATATCTGAGATTCATTATTAATGTCACAGTTATGACATTAGCTAGCTATTAGATATCACTTTCACGTTATTTAGTTTTTTTATTAACATTTTATATAAAGATTAATTGCTTAACATAAATAACTTCGAATATAAAATTATACTTTATATTTATGTTTTGCTTTATTCAATTAATCACAATAAATTATTTTTATGGGTCGATTAAGTTTTTCACTTAAACAGTGAAAATGCTGCTGACAATAATGGATACATGTTGGTTTAGCACATGCAATGTCAATGGGATTGTAGGTGTTTGTTGTAAGCGAACGGTGCATTATTGTGCCAGCGCATTGAAGCGTTTGTCCAAATGCTTGCGAAGACACCAATCTGCGGTCGTTGTATTGTATTCACTTGCGAATTCAATCGGGAATGATGCACATCATCTTCTGACGAGCTCTATCCGCTATTAGACGAAGAGCTTGTGAACGCGTTTATTATAAAAGCAATTAATACAGTAGAACCTCGTTTATCCGGGCCTTGGTTATACGGCATTGCAATTATCCGGACTACCCACCGCAATTTCTATGGATGTACATACATACCTACAATTCGATTTTTTCATGATTAATGCTGCAGTTTAGTATATGTATGTAATGTAATTTAAGAAAATATATATGTACATACATAATGAAGTGTTAATTTCTTAATAAACATTATTTTCGTTGATGTCTATGCATGTATTTATTTTTAATAAATATACAACATTATTCTTCATACATTTAATTATCCGGATTTTCGATCATCCGAATGCCTATCGACAACAATTAGTCCGGTTAATCGAGTTTCTACTGTATTTGGCTTCTCAATACTATATTTTTATCACCAAGAGTCATTTTCTTGTTGAAAATAGTTAAATGTTTCATTGGAAACTATATTTGCAAAGGATTAATCGGATACCCACTGTCAGAAACGTATTACAATTATTCTATCTACGTATATATAAAAATAAGTCGGGTTTTCCTTCCTGACGATATAACTCCAGAACGCACGATTTTGACAATTTTGCATTCGTTGGAAAGGTCTCGGGCTCCGCAAGGTTTATAGCTAAGAAAATTAGTGGTGCATGGCATCGTGCCTTAATGCAAATTGCTGGAACTTCACGCACCGTAACTAAAGATTCGAGTAATGACATTAGTGAAAATTATCAGAATTATGCTTACAAGAATAATGGTGTACAAGAACTGAATTTTACCATTCAATCAAAAATTGCTAGCGATTTGGTGACATACCAATGATTCCGACTGGTCTTCCGTTTGACTTCAAAAGATTGCCATTTCTAGTTCGCCTTGCGTTCGCAATAACAAGTCGCAAGGTCAATCGCTTAGTGTTTGCGGGATAAATTTCAAACTGATTATTTAGAAAATCATTGTTTTTCACATGGGCAGTTATACGTTGCCTGTTCACGAGTTGGAAAACCATCCGCTTTGTTAGACCAAAAAACAAAAAATGTGGTTTACCAAAGAGCACTTCAATGAAACGGATAATTTGCGGATTCACTTTCATTTACTTAGAGAAGTTTAACTAAAAAGTTTTGTATAAAATTGTATCAATAGTTACTTTCTAAAGGTTGATGAAAAGTAATTATATTCGTGTAAATACATCAGCCTATTATTAACCCTTTCGCTACGAATGTCGTCTATGGGCTACATCCACTTGACTACGTGTGTAGACGAGTGTTACCTACTTTTTCCGTTCAGTTCAAATTAATTTCTTCGGTTTTAAACACGAATATAATCTAGACTGATTGTGTCTCTAAACGTGTGTAAACATATCATAGGAAGGTAAAATATAGGAGTATGTTTTAGAGTTATGCCGAGCGCTCTATCTATGTGTATATTGTAATCGCTGCGAGCTTTGGCGGTTTACCGTGTCAACGTGTGCGTTTGCTTAGTCCTTTGAGCCGACAGTCGAGTTTGTGATCTATACGTTTCTCGACATTATATCACTTTTATAATCGCATGTGCATCGTGATCTCTCCACTTCATTTTTGAGAAAATTTGACAATCAGCTAATGAATTCTTTATCCAAGATTTGGATTTTTTACACGGTTTAGATTTATTGTGTTGGTTCACAAAGTTTGGGACGTGTAAATACCAAATATAAATTTCATACTATTCAGAAACACATATTTTTTTAATATATTTTTATATTTTTACAGCGGTCAGAATTTTTTAACTGCTTAAAGCTGTTAATAAGCTAATTTAATTGCAAGGAATAAACATGCTCTTATTATGAAGTAATAATATAAGTTGGCTTAAAAACGATTTCTGTATCACATTTAATGTTCAGTAATATATTAACCTACCTGTTCGTATAAAGCTAGTTGACACGAGCATAATAAATACTAAAGCTGTTATACCGTCCTATTAACTCTATCGATGTAAATACTCTTGACAGAGTGCTTGATTTTAGTGTAAAGCAGCTTTGGAAAGCTATATTAGTATTCTCTCATTATCTGTATGGCATTTAGATTAAACAATGATATTCATAATATATTTTTATATTCATACTAGCACACCGGGCGAATTCCGTTTCACCACCAGATGGTTTCATTTTATGTAACATTTCGTTTGGTGATTAAAAGATGAAGAAAAAAATTTGCACAATACACGTGATTGATTTGATGATTTCCATTTGAAATGTTAGGAAACGAATAACTTATTTTTTTTTACTTTTTTGCACAATTTCACAGTGAACACAATGCCGGTTTGTCACATGGAATTAACTGAGCAGAGCACAATGAGTAGCTATCAAACAAATGAGTAGCAGTCAAACAAAAAATTTTAGTTTGTAGTACATGCTAAGTATCAGAGATGACGCTTTATGTGAAAAAAGAAAAAGTGTTTTCCGCTTTTCTGTTTTTTTTTTCTTCAATTTTCGTTGCTTCACGGAGCCCGAGACCTTTCCAACGAATGCAAAATCGTCGAAATCGGTTCGTGCGTTCTGGAGTTATATCGTCAGGAAGGAAACCCCGACTTATTTTTATATAATAGATAAACATATAATTTATATAACGTTATAATTTATAATTTATATAAGTTTTTTACGGTTGTACTTGTAACAAACAAATACATTTGCTGTTCATATTTACATAGATCAGCTTCAATTGCGCGCTAAGTACCCGTAAATTGTTCGTATGTTTCAGGGCAATGTCCCTATGTATACACAGGTGTAGAATATAGCCAAAGCATATATTGCAACATTTATAGCAACACACTTGAAACAATTGATTATTAATCTACGTGCCGGGGCACATAAGATTACGGATGATCGAACATGTAAAGCACTACGCGGTAATGTTTCGCGGCGAGCAGACACCTTGTGGAATATAGGTGTATAGATGTAGCCGGGTATTGGCGAACAATTCGCAACTATTCACATTAACTTGAATCTATGGAATTTTGTCATTTGAAATTAAATTTACACGTTGTTTAAAAGGGAGGGATTATATGTTTGAAGTGCAAAACATATTTTTAAAGTTTGTTGGGAGCCTAATCTATGTAACTGGTATTTTTATTAAGTCAATGATCAAGAACAATTTTTTTTATGGTTATGCCGTCAGTAATTTGCGACAAATGATCCGGTTCTCCTCTATTTCCATTATGCAATCACACCGATCATCATCGCCGGAAACCCTATCGACGCTCTCACGCAACGCGTCATGATATGTGTGAGATGAGGGCTACATACTCGATCCACCTGAGTGCCGTCAACAAAAGATTTAGGTGTATACCCGTACCGCGCAGCTCACAAAGCCATCTTAAATGTTAAAAGCATCACGATAATTTATTCATTAATTACCTCGCAATTGAGTAGAGTTTTCTCTATAGAATGTTGAACCCTAAAAGCATGTTACAAACGCTAATCGAATTACTCTGCATTTATATTGTGGATTCATCATCACGTGATGGAAATCGTTGGCTTCGTCTTTCATTCATCTAGAAATTGCTTTAGAATTTGGGGTTATATTTATCAGAATGCTTTACTTACAGCGAAGTGTCAATGTGTGCGATACAAATTTGTTGGAATTATCGTTTTTTGTTGAAGGTGTGTTAGCGTGCTAGAAACATTCGAATGCCGAACTTTGTTTAGTAACTAACTATAGCTTTTATCAACTCGCAAAAAGTTGTCAACATTAGTTTGTGAACAATTAACCGATGAGTTATTACTGCATTTTTATCGAACTAAAGTTAGATAACTTTGAGTAACTAAAAAAAGTCCTTTGCGAGTTATTTAATACAGTTACATGTTCAGTTTGAACTTGTGTAACTAACTAAAATTTTATAATAAAAGATTTTATCAAATACATGTACAATCGTCGATCCCTTTTCACGAACTGAATTCGAAGATTGCAATACAAAAAACGCCATGTCAAAGAACACGCGGACCATGTAATTTGGCCGCTTTGTGTTATTATTTGAAGATTAGCAAAATGTATTTACAATCAAATGTGCAATAATTACAGTGCCAAAACTACCGAATGAAAAAGTAATGTGTATAATTAATAACGCGGTGGATATATTAAATATTACTCTTCGGGCATGTTTCATATGTGTAATATTTTAAATTATTTTTTTCTGTTTTTCGGCGCGCACGTTGCTCGCAACTCGCGATCTCTACGAATGCTAAAAAACGCATATCGATTTTGAAGTCCATGAAGTCGACGAGTACATATAGACGTTTTGAGTTGTGTGGTTTTCCGTCATCCGCACGATGAGATTACTCGGATAAAATCCGTTCCCCTCTTTTTAAACGTTTTCGTAGGAAGCTACTAGGGTGAGTCTTTTGCAAAGTTATAAAAAAAACTTCTGATATCATCTTAAAACCCTCGGGAATCGGGGTGGGCTTTGCATTGAACTCTTGAGGTATAAGATATATAGGTATCACTGCATCAAGATATTCATAAGCCATCTATTGTTCCGGAGAGGAAGCGGGCTTCCTGCCATGCCGCGTGCGCCCTTCAACAATTTGGGATGAAATTCAATATAAGGCAATCCATTATAAACCACACAATCAATTCCTGAATTTCTTTCTTGAAACTTTGCACTTGTTCATTTCATATATCCTCGGTGTATTCTACCCGTTTATAATTGTGTATCAAAATCCATTTAACTTATTAAAACGATGCTTATGAATTTCTTGACTTTTGACTCCACAAGTAATTCAATGATTAACTTTTTTAGGGGTTTTGTCATATTTTCGTTATATTTGTTATATTTTCGTTTTCTGCAATGTTTTCAGTCCTATATGAGTTCTATTTTATTATTATATTTTTTAACTTCCCGTAGGGTAAGTAATAGTAATCGTAAAAATATCGAAAATGAAAGTTTTTATATATATTTGTTTCAAAGGATTTTGAACGTTTTGGCTTGCCTTAGAAAAAATGGATGTATGTGTGTGTGCGTGCGTGTGTATGTGTATGTGTGTGTGCGGATACAATTTTTTTGTCAACGATTTCGGGAACAGGGATCAACCGATTTCAATAATTTAAAAAGCATTCGATTCGTATCGATAAGGAGACGTACTGATTAGTTTTTGGCAAAGGCAGGTCTAGTCGTTTCGGAGATACGGCGCAAAAAGTGCCAAAAATAGTATTTTCGTTTTTGAAATAACGGAGCGTTCGATTTAAATAATTCAAAAAACATTTTACTTGTATTTACGTAATGAACAACTGGTAAAAAGTTTGTAGAGGCAAGTCCAGCGTCTCTGGAGATCCATTGAAAAAAGTGAAAAACAATGCCATTCGGCGGTCGAAAGTGAATATTACACATTTGTATATAGTATTATCAGAGGTTTGATAAAGATTATAATAATAAGTAAAAATTTTGTGTACATTTATATGGGTTCCGTACCAATGTTTAGACCACTACGCGGCGCTCACGAGCTTTTATATTTCGACACAAAACCAGCTATGCAGCGCGATAGTTAAAAATAATGTTCAAAATATTAAAAAAATCAATTTTTTAAAAATTCCATTTTCTTTAAAAAAAATCAAAATTTCGTTTTGCAAAGTTTTTTTTCAATAATTTAGTTTTCGGTACGGGAAGTTCCCGCAATTTACCTTAAGGCACGATGCCATGCACGACTAGTTCATATATAAATTTTTAACCGACTTCCATTTTTCATACTATGTGTGTTGAATTCATCATGTGGCGTTTGGAGGCGCTGAACAAGTTTTCGTCCATGAACCTCGCAGCTCTTTCCTTCAAAGTGAACGCGTTTTTAATAATCCCCTAGCACACACAACTTGCACTGTTCTTGTTTGAATGTACTCCACTCTCTGCTGAACTCCGCTTTGTGCAACTTAAAATTCATAGTACGAACTAATACTTTAGCAATCTATATACCGACTTAATACATACTTGAAATAAGTTTTTTTTAACGTTCACATACACATTTTACATATATACCCTTATATAAATAGTATTGATTATTTTGTTAACTATTTCATTAGGTAAGTGATATACATACTTTGAATTCTATACTCACAATTTCTGTAATGAACTTACGTTCAAAAAACGTTTTCAGATATATTCATGATTGTATAAAATTTGAATAGTTCATATCGAGGAAATTATTATACCATGCTATCATCATCATCTTAATGATGATGTAATGATACTGAGTACTATGTAATAAAGATGCCGGTAGACCATTTATTAAGAGAAGCCGATGGTGAATTTACGCTCAGGAATTTTTTTACGTCATACGAAAAATGATTTAATGCAGTTTTTGTCGGAAATTTGCAAGCGCGAGAACGTTCATCTCGGCAATATACCCTCATACACACTAACGGCGAAGGTATAAGACTATAGATTATTAATTCGTGCAAAAATCTAGCCATCAATATTATGTAATGGAAAATTTATATAGAGTTCATTTGTTTCAATTATTTTAATTATATTCTTATTCTTTCTCTATATTCTACATGTATAATATTGTGCACCATTTGTTTTTTTAAAGAAAAAATAACAATTATTATTGGATATTTATTAAGCCTGACTTTTTTATGTTTTCTAATAAGTATGTGCTTAATCTTTAGTAATTAAGCATTACATTTACATTTTTAATTTCTCTATTAAAATTTTTCTTCATACGCAAAAAAACTAGGACGGCCGCACTTCTTTCTTCTAATAATTAATAATTACGGAAGCCCTAGCTGCAGTTAATTATATCTATGTAAGTAAATTAATGAATAAAACATTTAAGTTTTATTTTAATTTTGTCATCAAAAATATGTCATTTCTGTATGAACAATTAATAAAATGCGCCAAAATTTGAATTATAATATTTTTCAATGTACTACTAATATATTGAAAGTGATTTTTAAGTATTGCCTTGATTATATGTAATATATGAACTTTCTATATTTCATAAACAATTAAGGATATACTAAAGCTATTTTTAATATTGGAGCCATAATTCCTAAACCGAATGTTAATAATATCGCTACATTAAATTTCGACTCGCCTGTATCAGCGTTTTTTCTCGAGTATTATTTCTTCGAAAACTTTGCATACAGTTTTAATCATGTTCTGAATATATACACTAGATTAATGCGAAATCTTCTCAGTGGCTTTTCTCATACATAATATTTTACCCTCCTTTCTTTGGGTTGTACTTTACGCGACCATATAGATAGAGAAAAAGAAAAAATGAGGAAATATCAATAAAAAAGTTCTATTGCACGTGCTTTGTTTTTAAATAGGCTTGGTGAAGTTAATGGATAATGTGCTAATATGTAAAATTAAAATGTGGGATGAAAATGGCATTTATTTACTACATTTTGACTTGAAATGGCATTTGTAAAGTTTTTTCGACGCATCACAAAATTTAATATTATATTCTGAAGAATAAAAAACACAATTTTGATATTATTAACAAATTAATTCACATTTTAAATTAAATATTTTAACTAATTTTTATTACTTACTAAATGTTTATATAATTTAATTAGAAATTCAAATGTTATGAAATCATTGAGTTCTTATTGTATCTAAATTAATGGAAGCATTTAAAAGCAAAATATGATTTTCTTGAGATTTTCCTTAAATTTTAGCAGTGTAACTCGCCTATGTGCCAATCCGTTTGAAATCCGCAGATCAGATATGGAAGAAAACCTATGAATTTTGAGACGATTCTAACGATGTTTAACACTTTATATGTTTTTTTTTATAAATTTATGAAATAGTTTGAATAGTTGCTCATACCTATCCGCACTTAGCTTTAACCATCTAAATATTCACACATATTCTATCCTACAAGCTAAATGCTATAACAATGATTTGAATGTTTTCATACATACTCTACTATTAATCTTTTTGAGTAATTTGTAATATAAATGCTTCGTACTATCAGATCGAATTTTATTTATGAAAGTCGCTTGCATGACACATCATGACCGGCATAACAAAGGAAATATCTTCGCCAATGTTAACAAAATTGAAAGCAAACAACGTAGAGGTAAGGAACGGAATAAAAATAACGAAAACGCAATATCAAATTTGATTTTTTATCGTTTTGTCTTACATTGTATCAGTATCAAAATCCGAATTATTTGTATTTTGGTGATTTCAATAATGCATATCGAAAACAAGTAATATGGTCATATTTCAGAGCGATTTTCGCCACAGGATGGCGAAGAGTAATATGAATTTTTGCATGCGCATGACTCAAAATTCCGCCACGGGCCTCATAAATTCGAAATATTTAAAACCTTTAAAACGGTAATTACAATAAATAATAGAATCCCACGTCTCTGTCTCTTTAAACCGCGCGTGAGAGAAACCGGCCCGTGGTCTCGCGGCTATAAAGTGAATAAAACAACCTTGATTGCTTTGACAATATGATTGGGTATTGTGTGCTCGATAATGATTAATCATCGCTAATAATTGTCGTGATATCTCATTTACATTTAAATATTCCTTCGTGCGATTATTTATAGGTTTCCGTAGCAATTCATGTTATCTTTATACATCGCTGAATAATATTAAATGAATTCGCGTACCAAACGTTTCGTTCGTTGTAGTTCGGATTTTTTTTTCTTTTTTTCTGCATGTATACGTTACGATTACGCCTCGTGCTCGTACATCGGATGTATTGGCTTATAATCGATTCTTGCGCAAACTTATTTTAATCTGATGATTTATGTTGCATTGTATGCTGGTGCATTGTCATTGTACTTTTTCCACAATAGTCTTCAAATTATATTTATACGTATCAATTTTGACTATTAAAGAATGTATTAACAAACAATGTCGGCGGCCGAGTTTGAAGTTATCGCATTAATTAAATCTTTAAATTTATGCATTCGAAATATCTCTTACATTTTTCTAATCAATAAAAGTGCATAACTTCAAGTTGTTTCAGCTGACTTATTCCGCGATTGTCAGAGCATTCGATCCAAAGAAGTTGTCTTTATTCCAAATTGTGCCAATAAATTAATTGATTAGATATCCGATGGTTTGATTGAGCTGTGTTATGCATGCTCTTGCGTGATTGAGTTTGTTCAACTTATTAGGTAATTCAAATGCTAATATTCTGAAATATATGCATATTTGCTGCGTGACTGTGAATATTGGTTGTGATCACATATAATCAATAAATTTGCGAATGGTATTAATTGTCATAATTTGTCAGAACTCGTCTGATTTTCTGTAACTTGTTATGATGAATTTAAAGCGGCTGAATTTGTTTAACCTAATGTATTGTGTAAATATTTAAGGAAGCCGAAATTTCTCTCGTTCTTGGCGGAAGACGTACCCACGCTTTTGGGTAAATAACATCCTTATTTGCTCGCCCATTTCGTAACCTCTATTATTCATATAAAGGGAAACAGTATTATAAAAGGTTTCTATGTATTTTTACCTTCGTATTAACGATCGTTTATAATTTACCTTTGTGCGATTCGTATCAAAATTTACCGATAGATCTTTTGATTCACACAAAGATACATAAATCAATAGGGTTATAATGTAATTACGTAGGCATTATATTTAATTATTTCATGACATCGTGTTTGCTCACAAATCCTGGAATAAACCAGTTAGTATGTCGTCCAGCATCGTATTGCATGATTTTGTTGCAGTTGGAAAATTCGACGTTCGAGATTGATAACGTCTATTAAGAATTTCTGTTGTTATAATATAACTTCAACGCAATAACAAATGGTCGGAAATATTTCAAACTGGTTTTGAGTTGTTTCATTTGAATACCACGCACGGTGCATTATCTAATTCCATCATTAACGTTCATCAAAAAATCAAAACGGCTACACTATGAAAAAGAGGAAGGAATAAACATACAGACGTTCATCGCGATGACTGATGACTGTAACCATGACGGAACCATGAAATTTGATTATAACAATATCAGTCCTTTCCAGAATTTCGGTTGACAGATGAAGCCGGATTATCTTGAACCTGTTCTTAATTTTGAATCTCGCGCATTTTCAACACATATTCGGAATTTTGAATATTTTGTATGATTTCACTAGTTGTTGATTTTTGTAAACTAAATGTAATTAATACAGCAGCGAGATATAAATGTTAATAAGCTCTTGCTTAATTATATGCTTTGCTCCTGTCTGGTGAAAAGTCCAGATGTCCGCAATTTTCGACAATAAATTACATCAGTATGACAGATTCGTGTTATACCTCATGACAGTCTTAAGTTTAGACGTTTTAGCTTTGTTTTACTTAATAACTTTCACATCAGTTTTACATTTTTCATCATCTTTCTCAATTCTTCATGGCGCTTCTTGGACGCAGTAAACCATTCACTGATTACGTTTCTGTTTCATTAACACAGTTTATTGTGTACGCGTTCATACGCAGGCTACTAATTGAAAAAACTACTACACTGCACTCGAAGACAACAATGAATGGTTTTTAAAATGCTACCATCTGCTGCACAATTGTTGAAATTTTTTCTTCAAAAATGTCTAAATTACACTTTCTATCAGGTTCTACGTTAAGTTGAAAAAAATTAACTGAGAAAAAATTATAATTCCCGTTTGCAAAAATAGTCTTCCAATATCAGTCGTTTGTCACGTAATCAATCAAGAAATGTGTCGTCTTGGTTTCAAGGAGGGTTCAGTGATTCCGTTGATTGCGAT
>NW_020538040.1:162461169-162488783 GCF_003426905.1 Ctenocephalides felis
AATAACACAAAGCGGCCAAATTACATGGTCCGCGTGTTCTTTGACATGGCGTTTTTTTTATTGCAATCTTCGAGTTCAGTTCGTGAAAAGGGATCGACAAACGTACACGTATTTGATAATCTTTTATTATAAAATTTTGGTTAGTTACACAACTTCGAACTGAACATGTGACTGTATGAATAACTCGCAAAGGACTTTTTTTTAGTTACTCAAATTTCTCCAACTTTAATTCGATAAAAATGCAGTAATAACTCATCGGTTAATTGTTCACAAACTAATGTTGACAACTTTTTTCGAGTTGATAAAAGCTATAGTTAGTTACTAAACAAAGTTCGGCATTCGAATGTTTCTAGCACGCTAACACACCTTCAACAAAAAAACGATTATTCCAACAAATTGTATCGCACACATTGACACTTCGCTGTAAGTAAAGCATTCTGATAATATAACCCCAAAAATTCTAAAGCAATTTCTAGATGAATGAAAGACGAAGCCCACGATTTCCATCACGTGATGATGATCCACAATATAAATGCAGAGTAATTCGATTAGCGTTTGTAACATGCTTTTAGGGTTCAACATTCTATAGAGAAAACTCTACTCAATTGCGAGGTAATTAATGAATAAATTATCGTGATGCTTTTAACATTTAAGATGGCTTTGTGAGCTGCGCGGTACGGGTATACACCTAAATCTTTTGTGCGGGGCACTCAGGTGGATTGAGTATGTAGCCTCATCTCACACATATCATGACGCGTTGCGTGAGAGCGTCGATAGGGTTTCCGGCGATGATGATCGGTGTGATTGCATATGGAAATAGAGGAGAACCGGATCATTTGTCGCAAATCACTGATGGCATAACCATAAAAAAATTGTTATTGATCGCATTGACTTAATAAAAATGCCAGTTACATAGATTATACTCGCAAGAGACTTTAAAAATATGTTTACGCTTCAAACATATAATCCCTCCCTTTGAAGCAACGTGTAAGTTTAATTTCAAATGACAAAATTCCATAGATTGAAGTTAATGTGAATAGTTGCGAATTGTTCGGCAATACCCGGCTACATCTATACACCTATATTCCACAAGGTGTCTGCTCGCCGCGAAACATTACCGCGTAGTGCTTTACATGTTCGATCATCCGTAATCTTATGTGCCCCGGCACGTAGATTAATAATCAATTGTTTCAAGTGTGTTGCTATAAATGTTGCACAGGCAATATATGCTTTGGCTATATTCTACACCTGTGTATACATAGGGACATTGCCCTGAAATATACGAACAATTTACGGGTACCTAGCGCGCAATTGAAGCTGATCTATGTAAATATAAATAGCACAAGTATTTGTTTGAAAAGTACAACCGTAAAAAACTTATATAAATTTTAAATTATAACGTTATATAAATTATATGTTTATCTATTATATAAAAATAAGTCGGGTTTTCCTTCCTGACGATATAATTCCAGAACGCACGAACCGATTTCGAAGATTTTGCATTCGTTGGAAAGGTCTCGGGCTCCGTGAGGTTTATAGCAACAAAAATTGAAGAAAAAAATGCAAAAAAGCGGAAAACACTTTTTCTTTCTTCACATACAGCGTCATCTCTGATACTTTTATACTATTAACTAATATTTTTTGTTTGAGTGCTACTCATTAGTTTGACAGCTACTCATTGTGCTCTGCTCAGTTAATTTCATGTGACAAACCAGCATTGTGTTCACTGTGAAATTGTGCAAAAAAGTAAAAAAAAATAAGTTATTCGTTTCCTAACATTTCAATTGGAAATCATCAAATCAATCACGTGTATTGTGCTAATTTTTATTCAATTTTTACAGCAGGCAATTTTTTTCTTCATCTTTTAATCACCAAACGAAATGTTACATAAAATGAAACCATCTGGTGGTGAAACAGAGTTCGCCCGGTGTGGTAGTATGAATATAAAAATATATTACAAATATCTTTGTTTAATCTAAATGCCATATAGATAATGAGAGAATACTAATACAGCTTTTCAAAGCTGCTTTACACCAAAATCAAGCACTCTGTCAAGAGTATTTACATCGGTAGAGTTAATAGGACGGTATAACAGCTTTAGTATTTATTATG
This sequence comes from Ctenocephalides felis, assembly GCF_003426905.1. Taxonomy (NCBI): domain Eukaryota; kingdom Metazoa; phylum Arthropoda; class Insecta; order Siphonaptera; family Pulicidae; genus Ctenocephalides; species Ctenocephalides felis. Next base: position 162,463,282 of record NW_020538040.1, read on the forward strand.
CTCGTGTCAACTAGCTTTATACGAACAAGTAGGTTAATATATTACTGAACATTAAATGTGATACAGATATCGTTTTTAGCCCAACTTATTAAATTATCTACAAGCTTATGGGACAAAAATTCTGATCGCTGTTAAAATATAAGAATATATATAAAAAATGTGTTTCTAAATAGTATAAAATTCATATTTGGTATTTACATGTCCTGAACTTTGTGAACCAACATAATAGATCATTGAAATCTGAAAATCATGTGTAAAAAATTCCAAATCTTGCAGTATATTTTTATTAGAGAATTTATTAGCTGATTGTCAAATTTTCTCGAAAATGAAGTTGAGAGATCAGAATGCACTTGCGATGATAAAAGTGATATAATGTCGAGAAACGTATAGATCACAAACTCGACTGTCGGCTCAAAGGACTAAGCAAACGCACACGTTGACACGGTAAACCGCCAAAGCTCGCAGCGATTACAATATACACATAGATAGAGCGCTCGGCATAACTCTAAAACATACTCCTATATTTTACCTTCCTATGATATGTTTACACACGTTTAGAGACACAATCGGTCTAGATTATATTCGTGTCTAAAACCAAAGAAATTAATTTGAACAGTACGGAAAGAGTAGGTAACACTCGTCTACACGGGTAGTCGAGTGCATGTAGTTCATAGACGACATTCGTAACGAAAGGGGTAATAATAGGCTGATATATTTACACGAATTTAATTGAGTTTCATTAACCTTTAGAAAGTAACAATTGATATAATTTTATACATAACTAGCAAACCCGACGAACTCCGTTACGCCACCAGATGGTTTCGTGAGAAAGATGAAGAAATTTTTGTTTGTTTTATATTTGAAAAGGAAAAATTTAATTTTATTACACAACAATGATGATTTTTTTTCGATTACAAAAATGAAGTGTGTGTGTGTTCTCCAAGTAAATGATAGTGAATCCGCAAATTATCCGTTTCATTGAAGTGCTCTTTGGTAAACCACATTTTTTGTTTTTTGGTCTGACGTTAACACAAACAAAGCGGATGACTTTCCAACTCGTGAACAGGCAACGTGTAACTGCCCATGTGAAAAACAACGATTTTCTAAATAATCTATTTGAAATTTATCCCGCAAACACTAAGCGATTAACCTTGCGACTTGTTATTGCGAACGCAAGGCGATCTGGAAATTGCAATCGTTTGAAGTCAAACGGAAGACCAGTCGGAATCATTGGTATGTCACCAAATTGCCAGCAAAAATTAAAGCACGATGCATTGCACCACTAATTTTCTTAGCGGAGACCTTTACGACGAATGCAAAATTGTCGAAATCGGTTCGTGCGTTCTGGAGTTATTTCGTTAGGAAGGAAAACCCGACTTATTTTTATATATATGTAGATAGAATAATTGTGATACGTTTCTGACAGTGGGTATCCGATTAATCATTTGCAAATAGAGTTCTCAATGAAACATTTAACCATTTTCAACAGGAAAGTGACTCTTGGTGATAAAAATATAGTATTGAGAAGCCAAATACAGTAGAAACTCGATTAACCAAAGTAATTGTTGTCGATAGGCATTCGGATAATTGAAAATCCGGATAATCGAATAATTATTAAGAAATTAACGCTTCATTATGTACGTACATAAATATCTTCTTAAATTGCATTACATACATATACTAAACTGCAAAAATCGAATTGTAGGTTTGTACATACATAGGAATTGCGGTGGGTAGTAGTCCGGATAATTGCGAATCCGTATAACCGAAGACCGGATAAACGAGGTTCTACTGTATTAATTGCTTTTATAATAAACATATTCACAAGCTCTTCGTCTAATAGCGGATAGAGCTCGTCAGAAGATGATGTGCATCATTCCCGATTGAATTCGCAAGTGAATACAATACAACGACCGCAGATTGGTGTCTTCGCAAGCATTTGGACAAACGCTTCAATGCGCTGGCACAATAATGCACCGTTCGCTTACAACAAACACCTACAATCCCATTGACATTGCATGTGTTAAACCAACATGTATCCATTATTGTCAGCAGCATTTTCACTATTTAAGTGAAAAACTTAAATTGACCCATAAAAATAATTTATTGTGAAATTGAATAAAGCAAAACATAAATATAAAAATTATAGTTACATATATAAGGTTATTTATGTTGAGTAATCAATCTTTATATGTCATGTTAATAAAAAAAGTAAATAACGTGAAACTAATTTCTAATAGCTAGCTAATGCCATAACTGTGACATAAATAATAAATCTCAGATATAGAACTGTGATATTAAAAAGCATATGAAACGGCATTTGTTCTTCTATCTTCTAATCTGCGAGGTTTAAAGAGAAATCTTAATTAGAATGTGTGCCGAATTAGATATAGCAAAGTCCACTAATCCTCTAACACTGCAATCAGCAAGCGCAGCGCTTTTCCCGCAATCAGACCGGGCATTCAGTTCTCACAAACGGGAAATCCTCACGACAGGTACCTCTATCTGCTACTTTGGAAACGTCTGTCATTTTCTTTATGCAAATTATATTATAACACCATACATTGCATATGCCCTCTGTAGATGTAATTAACTGCAGTATCTTTTAATGCGCGCAAAATGATATTATCCGCAATCTGCATAATATTGGACACAAAAATTTACAGGAAGATAAATGACATCGCCGTTTGTGCCCCACCCATATTAGGAAAAAAAGAGTCATGACAAGCAAAAATGGCATGTTTTATATTTGCAGAAGAGCATCAAGTGTAACCAGGTGCAAACCCAGCTAGAAAAGAGCGCCAATAAAAAATATAATAATAAGACCCAAAGTTAAATAAGTATTATTTGATGGATGTTTTGTAAGAACAATAAACAATGAATACTACAGCAATATCTGAGAATATGTCAGTGCAAAATGTAATATATGTCAGTGTAAAATGCATAGAAAAGTTATAACATTATTCAAGAAGATGCAAACTGTCTTGAGCAATATACCAATGTGACGTATTAGTTAGTGATCTGCAATATTGTGCAGCATGGCGCCCAGAACGGCTCTGAAGGGAAATTGCATTAAGAGAAACGCCGGGCTTTGGCCGTTGCCGCAGCACAATGGTTACAGAGATATAATCTTTGGATCGTGTTTAATCCTTTAATTTAGTCGTCCGAACGGAGGTCGCAGACTAAATCGTACAAACCACTACCGAGAATAAGTAGCAGAGCTTCAACTTGAGGGAGGTCGGCTTCTATGCCAAAATCGGTTTTGGCAAAACACACGACTTCGTGCTTTATTACACAAATAAATATTACACGAGTGTTTATATAACTAAAGAACATGCCAATGACTAAAAATTTAGTGCAGCTTATATATGCCATCATTAAAGTTCGCAAAGTTTATTTGTAATAAATTTTCGCATCACCTGTAGCAAAAACATTTTATTTCACAATTTCTTGAACGCCGATCCAGTAATACCATTCGATGGTAATGACATACTAAACGCTTAAAGGGAACAGAAAGTAATAAACATGCATATAAAATTACTAGTTTAATGACTCCTATGTAACGTAAAATTTTCATTAACTATTGAAACTAAGGAAAAGAATAAAGTAACTAAAAGAAAAGAATAAAGAGCATGGACATATAAAATCGATAAATTCAAAGGGGTTGTTAAGGGGCACAACTAGTGTAACCGCCTAAAAAAAGGATTTTTGCGAATTTATATTAAAAAAACTACTTTATCAATCATTTAAAATTTTTAGGAATATATTTATACATGTTTTAAAAATGCATAGAAAAATTAAATATTTTTTAAGTTATCGTCGATCTCCAACGGCGCGATAAGAAAAGGCCCTTCACTGCTGCAGTGATTCCGGCACGTGGATGAAATTTAAAAAAAAAAATCTCGTTAAACTAGATAATATTGTCTGTAAAATGAACTACGATAAAAAAAAATTAAAACTTGACAAAATGACGGCGTTTTTTTAAAAAAAAGTCGAATTTTACCCAAAATTTTGGTCGTTTTTGGACTGCCAAAATTCGATTTTTGATCCGATCAAAAAATCGATAGTTCATTTTACGGAGAACTATATATAGAATATGTAAAAAAAAATTGATAGTGATCGGATTATTTGTTTTTGAGTAATCGCTGCAGCAAATTCGGAAAATGCTGTTTCGAGAAAAACGCGTTTAAAGATTAAATGATCGTTATACTATATACTATATATATACTCTTTAAATGGCTGTGACTCAAAAACTATTTAAGATATCGATTTAAAATTTTGATATGTTATTTTTAAAGGTATAACCTATCGAAATATTGAAAATTGAAAATTCGATTTTTTGAAAATTTCACACTAGTTGCGCCACTTAACGCATGGTCCCAGGTTTCCGAAAGCTTTGTGATTCAAAAATCTTACATATATCAAATTGACATTCCGAATATTGTGATTGTGATATATTATTACCTCGTAATAACGTTACGCATTCGAAATAAGTGACATATTTATTTCGCATAATTTGAAAATAACAGCACATAAACAAAAAGAGACTTTTGCTAAAGATGTTCGTGCATGTGAGCATATGCGGCACACCGACGAGAACGTGATGATTAAAAAGTCGACGTGGACGAACGGTCACTTTGGCGTTTGAAGTCAATCAATAATATGATAAAGATCACGTCGAAAGACAGAGGAAAACAAACAGTAACCATAACCTTAACATATGTTAATATCTTACGTTGAGCATTAGCATTTTACGTAATTGGTAGTCAACAAAATATGACAGGATATTGAAATGTCCGATAACAGTGATCTGTAACCGGCTTAACGAAGGGAAATAACCCTTGCATGACAATTTAATAATGATTAATTTTATTCCGACATTGTGTATATATAATTACTATTGGCAAAGCTTGCTCAGTGATTAATGAAAAATAGCAGAGATTAAGACGACAAACATCTCTGAAATAATTCTTGTTAGTTTGGAAATTACACGCTCAGAAATTTTCGTTTGTTGTTTACTCATAGATTTAATTAAAATGATCTAAAATGAAGCATGTAATCTTACATGAAATTAAAAAAAACAAAAGATCCTTAAAAATCGTATGTTAAAATTTTCTGTGTTAGAGTAGTGGTATATGGCATCGTGCATTGAGGCAAATTGCTGGAACTTCACGTAAAGTAATGAAATATTCGAAAAATATTAAAAGTTTCCAAATATATTATTATAAATACTGTAACATTCATTATTCGCGTTGTTTTAGACAAAACATAATAGCTTATAAATTGGATGATGACGTTTAAATAAGTTAACATGAAAAGTAAATGAACATACTTAATGAATAGGAGAAGAATATTAAATGTTTTCAAATATATTATTATAAATGCTGTAACATTCATTATTCGCATTTTTTTAGACAAAATATAAAGGCTTATAAATTGAATGACGAAGTTTATGTAAGTTCACATGAAATGTAAATGAACATACTTAATGAAAGTGAGTTAGAATAAAGGGCCTTATCTGATATTTATAAGAATTATATAAACTGAATTGCAAAGTTAAAATTATTTATTTGAAGTATATAAGTCAGCTTTAGAATTTTTTCTAGAATTAAAATTAAAATCCGAAACATTTTCGATATTCAAATAAAATTGCTTTTTTGTTTCAAAAAAATTGAAATTCTAAAGAAAAAGAAATGCGTTCCATAAAAACTGTATATAACCGCTGGACCTGCCTTCCCAAAAATTTAATCACCTCTTCATCAACACAAGTAAAATATTTTTTGAATCATTCAAATCGAATCTCTCAAGATTCTTCTATTTACTGCACTCTTTGCTCCTTATCTCCGAAACGGCTGAACCTGTCTTTGCCAAAAACTAATCAGCACGTCTCCCCCTCAGTAGGAATCATGGAAACATTTTCGATATTTAAATAAAATTGTTTTTTGGAAATAAAACAAGAAAAAAAGTGCCTAACTAATCGTTTTTTCACACTGTCAATACAAGCAAAATATTTTTTGTATCATTCAAATAGAATCTCTCAAGAACTTAATTTCTATTTTTTGCACTCTTTGCTCCTTATCTCCGAAACGGCTGCACCTACCTTTGCCCAAAACTAATCAGCACGTTTCCCCATCAGTAGGAATTGAAAGTTTTTTTTAATATCTCAAACCCGTGCGTCCTAAATGGTGAACAAAAAACAGTATCCACACAAAACACACACACACACATACATACACACACCCATTTTTTCTCAGATATGCCAAAATGTTCAGATACCTCTGGAACGTAAAGATATGCAAAAAAAGTTATTTTCGATTTTTGGACGATTACTATAATTTACCCTGCGAAAAGTTCCATAATAAAACAAGGATATGTCTTGATATTCATAAGAAATTCGCTCTGTTTTTTACCTATCATATTATAAAACATGTGATCTTAATGACTATCCGTTTTTAACGTGTGATAATAATTTATGATATAGCAGAAACCCTATATTACACCATAAAAAAACATTCATTAGATTTCTGAAATATGGTTACACATAGTATTACATTAACTAAATATCAACGTTTGGTCGTAAATATCTGGCAGACTACGATATCCGTTTATTTTATTTCTGACGCTGCAAATGCCCGCGTTATATCCGATTTCGCGGTATAACTATTATTCCATAAATGGCTTTAAATAATACGTGCGCCGATTCGCAAATATACTGCATGTGCAGGATATGCAGCGCGAAGTACAGATGTCAGTGAGTCTGTGTATTCTGCGGTGTACGCGGCCGCAACTAGTATAACTTGTTTGGAATTAGAATAACTCGTGCCTATTTTAGTTAATACACACGATCTGCAGTTCATTGTAGCTTATATATGCTCTCGCCATAAAACAGGGTTGAATAATCTGATAGCATCCAGAGAGGAAGCGACGCCCATACGCAGCTTATGTATATTGAAAAGTTCATTCAATGGATTTCCACATACATTTATATTGTTTGTACAATCATTATTTATTAAGAAATTATTGTCTAACGTAATAACTTATTTCTCATGGCATGCGCATAACAATGTTGGTATTAAATGTAATAACAAATTATACAAGTCATATCACTAATAGAGAGTTTTAAGTTCTATAAGATCTATCAACAATTGTGTTACGGAATATTTTCAATACGTTTGAACCGAAGTAGTTAGATTTCGTTGAATCACTGGTAAAAGTCTGCACACCAATTAAAAGCAAGAAAACGTAAAAGTCATCGAAGTGACTTAGGTAAAAAATTATGTAAAGCATATCATTTTGTTATAATTAGGCTTGCAACGAATAGTATATTCGGCAAAATGACGAATACCGAATATTCGGCATGCTCCAGAGACCGAATACCGAATATTCGGCAGGTTTTCAGCACCTAAACTTGTTCGTTTTAATGTAATTACTATTCGCAGTTGTTACATTACTAATGTACTACATGTGTAATAACTTATTTCTCATGGCATGCGCATAACAATGTTGGTATTAAATGTAATAACAAATTATACAAGTCATATCACTAGTAGAGAGTTTTTAGGTTCTATGAGATCTATCAACAAATGTGTTGCGAAATATTATCAATGTGTTTGAACCAAAGTTGTAAGATTTCGTTGAATCACTGGTAAAAGTCTGCACACCAATTAAAAGCAAGAAAGTTATATGGTAGAAGAAGTAGACGTTCTAAACTTAATAATTTAAGTCTAATAATAAATTCAGTGCATCGTAAAAGGCACCGAAGTGACTTAAGTAAACAAATATGTAAATCATATCATTGTGTTATAATTAGGCTTGCAACTAATAGTATATTCGGCAAAATGTCGAATACCGAATATTCGGCATGCTCCAGAGTACCGAATACCGAATATTCGACAGGTTTTCAGCACCTAAACTTGTTCGTATTAATGTAATTACTATTCGCAGCTGTTACATTACTAACGTACTACATGTGAATTCAATTTTTATGCCTAGGCTTGCAACAACTATTTAGTTACTCTTTCTTATTTGGAAAATTTGGAACCATTTATACTATTCGGCCGAATACTGAAATTTTAAATAACATATGTAATAGTGGAATAAATCAAAAAGCGATTCTTTCATATTTCCTTCATGAACATTTAATATTTTCTTTTATAAACACTAATTATTTCTAATATATTTGGAAGACTAATCTTAATTAAATAAATAAAAACTGACCGAAGATATTGTTCATATTTTTTGCGATAAAGGGCCTATGATCTCTTTATTTAGAAATGCTTAGATTGAATATAATGAATGACTTTATTGAATATAGATACAACACATGTGTGTAATCGTTAAATGATTTTTAACAAATAAAAATATGTGACAATGACGTGTCCCTTTGAATATTGAGGAAAGAGTTCTTCACGTATTCGTTTATAATCTCAAAAATTGATAAAGTTTAAATTATTATATATAAGAAATACAACAGCGAATTTATTTCTTCATATATTATTATGTAAACTAAAGACTTCCCAATATTCAGATCCATCGCAAATTCTTTATAGCTTAAATGATAAAACACACATATTTTCACTGAGCGGCGGCGGCTCCGTTGATTTTTAACTATTCGGTATTCGGTCGAATATCAAAAAAGGTGCCGAATATGCTGAATACCGAATAATAACCAAATATTCGGTGCAAGCCCAGTTTGAACCGAAGTTGTGAGATTTTGTTAAACCACTGGTAAAAGTCTGCACGCCAATTAAAGCAGAAAAGTTTTATCGTAGAAGAAGTAGACGTTTTGAACTTATAATTTAAATGAAATAATTTTAACAAATTCAGTGCATCGTAAAAGGCACCGAAGTGACTTAAGTAAAAAATTATGTAAAGCATATCATTGTGTTATAATATATCGATCTTACGCTTCAATTATATCAGGTATTATTCATGAAAAAAGATAAAAGCGGAACGCAGAAGTGGAGTGAGTTTGACATTGTTCTGAATCGTTTTTTCTTGCCATGAGCATCATTGATGGATATGCCTCTTCGGCTCATTCTTCGGGAAATAAGAAGAAGATATTATATACGGCGTTGTGTCGTCATTAAACAAATGATAAAATAATGAATGATATTACGTGCACGCAGACCTTGAAAACAACGCCGTGCATGTATAAGTTATATTAAGAAAGAAATATGTGATATCATTACATTATACAAAATTGCTCGTTTCGTGGTGAACGGGCAAAGAGAAGTGTCGCCTGGTCTTCAGATCAGAAGCGCCTTCAAAAACATATATGTTATCGACCACTGTGTCCAGTACCACGTATCAATTTATTTACATAATTATTATAAAATTATGCAGCTTTTGCCATTTAATATTACGATGAACAAGTTCAAAAACGTTTTTACTTTACATTTTAAAATGACATCTTATAATATTTTTTTATGTTGTCGTTTACGAAACAAAATGCAGATAATATACATATTCACTGTGCAACATAGTTTACAATCCAATCTCATTTAATTTTTGACAAGTTTGCATGGACTCAGATAAAGTTGAAATACAAAGCTGCGCACGGCTTTTTAATCTAATTACAAATAAACATTTACAACTAAATAAATACATTCCATTGCCCAGCAAAACAAACAGTATTAATTTCTTCGTAATCCTTTAAACAAATACGTTTAAAGCAATGATGTTATTAAAACACAATGCACAATTTGTAAACATAGACGATTGTTTTAAACTTATTAAAATATACAGTCTGTTCATGAAATATACGAAGGTTCATGTATATATTTGAATGAGCATGTTGTACTAGATACGGGAAAAATACTGTTTCAAATATTATGTACTTCAGTAATATAATTTATATTATGATGACAATCAATTCTTCCCGTAGGGTAAGTTATAGTAATCGCAAAAAAATCGAAAATTAATTTTTTTATATATCTTCACGTTTCAGAGGTTTCTGAACATTTTGGCATACCTTAGAATAAATGGATGTATGTGTGTGTGTGTGTGCGGATACAAATTTTCGTCGACGATTTCGGGAACACCGATCAACCGATTTGAATAATTCAAAAAACATTCGATTCGTATTGATAAAGAGACGTGGTGATTAGTTTTTGGCAAAGGCAGGTCTAGCCGTTTCGAAGATACGGGGCAAAAAGTTCCAAAAACGGTAACTCAGTTTTTGAGAGAACGAAGCGTCCGATTTTAATAATTCAAAAAACATTTTACATGTATTGACAAGATGAAGAAGTGATTAAATTTTTGGAAGGGCAGGTTCAGCGGTTATGAACTCTCAATAAAAATAAGTTAAAAAAATGTCATTTGGTGGTTAAAAATATTTATTGAACATATGCACATCAAATTATCAGATATTTTATGGAGATTGTAATAACGTATACACATTTTGTGTAATTTTTTTTCGGTACGGAAAGTTCCAGCAATTTGCCTTAAGACACGATGCCATGCACCCCACTAGTTCATAAGAAATTTTATAAAATACTAACAATAATCTACTTAAGAATCAATTAATAATAATGTAAATTCATTCATAATAATTCCAGCTAATTACAAACATCTTAGCAGTGCTACATCAGTCTGGGAACGTAACGCCGTCGGCGTATTGCAAATTAGAGAAAGTGCATAGAATTGCACTTTTGATTTCCATTAGATAGATTTTCTCGTATATGATTGACACTTCAGTAAAAGCGTTATTATACACGGCGCGACCGTCTATATAAAAACAATGAACACATGAATTATCAATAATGCTAGAGTCGTGTAATGATTCTCAGGCTACTGTGTAATTAAATATAATGAATATATAATTACAATACAAGCGAGTGAGGCGATTCTGAAGCAAAAACTTGCATTGCGGACGAGTGGCGGCAAATGATCCGCAATGATCATTAATATTTGCATACCTATGTAATGCGGCGTACGTGTGCGTGCAAATGACTACATTTCATCGAGACGATCTCTAGAACTTATATAGGGTATTTATAAAACATGTTTCGAAAGAAGAATCAAAATATGCGCTCGTACAATCGCTATGTGAAGAATAGAATTGCAATACCTAATGTTAATTTAATTACGTACTATTAATAATATAATGATTTGTACATTACTCAGAGTCTATTTATAGATTTAACGCTCCTTTATGTTGCGCTATAGTCAAGCTATAGTCTTTAGTAAGCCTTGACCTCATGTTCGTGGTTTCCGCAACAATCACTTTTACTTAAGTTGTGTGACCTGTGCAGGCATGTAAGATAGATGCCATTTAAGATGCTTATTATTGAGTCGTTGAGCCGCTTTAGAAGTACATATTATTTTAATTACTACGTTTTGCATTGATAAAGAAAAACAAATAAATTATTCTGACTAGGGAATGCAATACCGATGGAAAATTTCAATACCGGTATTTCAGTAATTTTTCATTTTAAAACCGGAATACCGGTAAATTACCGGTATTTTTATTATCTTAAACAAACGTAAACAAAATTGAAAGTTACTAGTTCAAATATAACAAAATGTATATGCAACTACAACTATATTCAACTCAACAATAAAAAGAACAAAATAAAACAATAAGTTTTTTTTTTTGGAATAATAATTTAACAAAATTATATCCAATTTAATTAATTCATTATCACTATCGAGTATATTGAGTACTTTTTACCAAAAACAAACTTATGAGTAAGAAAGACCAAAAACTCATAGAAGATATTACTTTATTATAATAAACTGTATTATCTGTATCCGATGTGTTAAATTAGCATAATTTCTAATATTAAAAAAAAAGAATTTTCTACACTAATTTAAAATTGGATACTTTGTCGAGATAAATAATAATTTACTATAATTGTTGAGTATTGTTATTTAAAACAATGTGATGCTTCTATAGTATTTTCAAACTTCGAAACATTGTCGAAAAATAATATTTTATAATTGTAATAAGAAGCAAAAATATTTAGTAATTATCATAATTATTATGTATAAAGTTAAAAAAAAAATAAAGCTTACGCAGGGGTAATCTGTATGATATAAAATATTTTGGCGCAAATATCACTTTAAAAACCGTTACATTTTTACTAATGATGAAACAAACATCATAATCTATCAGTCCAATTCTAATTATTGTAACACAATATGAAGCCCTTAATAAAGCAATAAATATTCAGTTTAATGACGAGTTGAGATAATACTTGACATTTGTTTATCCTATAGAATCACTTGAAGATATAGCTGTTTATGCGATTATGGAACTTAAAGATAAATTTGTTTCGAGAAATTTAAACTTTAGTGTATTATGTAAATAGGGCTTATGTAATAATACCGAAAATACCGGTATTTTCGAGATAAATACTGGTAAAAATACCGCCAAAGAATCGGTCGGTTTACCGGTAATTCGGTATACCGGTATTGCATTCCCTAATTCTGACTTCACAATCATTATTTGATACGCTTACAATTATCAATATGAATATTTTTATCATACAAAAATATTTCGTGGTCTATGCTCGTCATTGACCATTGTGAAAACGAAGTTCTATATAATACAAAAACATATTAAATTTATTATATTCGTATATGAGCGCTACAATAAAGGTGCTGAGTTTTTTTTGTGGCGAACGATATAATTGGGTGAGTTGATTAAGTGATAAAATCATATGAAAACACAGATACAACGCTGGAGAGACCCCCGGCGCGGGGGTGCAGAAAAACGACGCTCGCCCGCTGATTGCGAAATTCGTATTGTTGCTTGTACACGGCGCGATGCGGTCTCCGTCCGAGCGCGCACTCATTATTTCGTCTGTGTACTGCTGTTTTCAGAACACACTGTACTAAAACAATGCAATCAAGTACGCGGTAATAATCCGAATTAACGAGGGGTTTTACGCGGATTGAAATTAATTAATTCGAAATACCTTCGGCCGGTCTATTGACACGGAATGTTAGGAATTCACAATATGTTACTATGTCAATGCGCTTCAACGTGCTAACAGCCATCCGTTTCCGACAGAAGAACAACGGAAAGGGAGCGCGTCTGCGGATATTAGACTCCGTCTATGAAACTTATGACCGACACGAATCGAATCCACATCTGTTGTTGCTTCTTCATACGCTTTGATCATTAATAAATTCCGCCCCATACCATCGCAACATCATAATAAATATGATATGAAAAATGCAACATACTAGAAAAACAACTATCAGAAAACAATTATGTACCTAAAAACTGGCAGTGTTCGCATTGTTTTTATTTAAACACTAGCAAACCCGACGAACTCCGTTTCGCCACCAGATGGTTTAGTGAGAAAGATGAAGAATTTTTTTGTTTGTTTTATATTTGACAAGAAAAAAATTGTTTTTATTGCACAACAGTAATGAATTTATTTCGATTACAAAAATGAAGTGTTTTTTAGTTGAACTTCTCTAAGTAAATGAAAGTGAATCCGCAAATTATCCGTTTCATTGAAGTGCTCTTTGGTTTTTTTTTTTTTTTTTTTTTTTGTTACAATTTATTTTTGTTAATCAAGACTTTAATGTCTTATTTACAAAATTGATATGAGCAAAAAAAAATACAAAAAAACAAAAAATGCAATACATTGAATATAAAATGAAAAAAGTTAAAATAAAAATTAAATTAAAACAGTAATACAAAAATAATAACATAAATGAACGATGACGTGATGATGTATGCCGCGTACTACGTCAGGACGCGTGCAGACATTGGGCTAGGAGTTTGGTAGATCGGAAGGCCATTTCTTGCTCAATCTTCTTATCGGTCTCTGAATCGCTTGAATTGTAGGATTTGTATGCTGGATTAATTTATTGTTGAAAGATGAACTTCTAATCTTGATCATTTCGTTGACTGTTGAGATTTTCAAATCCTTATGTAGGCAAAAATTCGAAATATACCAAGGCGCATTAGTAAGGATACGCAGAATTTTATTCTGGCACCTTTGAATGATGTTTATGTTAGATTTGCATGAGCAACCCCATAGTTCGATTCCATAAGTCCAAATGGGCACTATCATAGTTTTATACAAAAGTACCTTGTTATCGAGAGAGATTTCAGATTTCCTCCCAAAAAGCCAGTAAAAATCTTTTATTTTCAGTTGGATTTGTTTCTTTTTATATTCAATGTGCGTTCTCCATGTCAATTTCGAATCAATGTGCATGCCTAAATATTTAACAGAATTGCATAGTGGAATTATTGAATTATTCATGATGATAGGTGGACTGTTGTGATGTTTTAGAGAAACAATTATGTGCTGAGATTTTTCGATATTGATTTTGATATTCCAATCTAAAAACCATTTTTCGAGACTAGATAAATAATTTTGTAACTGACAAGTTGCTGTTCTAATATCGGAATTGCATGAAATAATTGCTATGTCATCGGCGTAAGTGCATATGGTTAGAAGATCATCTGTGGGCATATCGTTTGTGAAAAGAAGATAAAGTACAGGGCTTAGCACACTGCCCTGTGGTACCCCGCATTCTATATTTCTGATGCTCGAAGTCACATCTTTAATTTTGATTCTAAATTTTCTATTAAGCAAATATGAGCTTAAGATATCGAAGTAGTTTGGAAAAGTTGTTTTGATTTTATATAGGAGTCCTGAGTGCCAAACCTTATCAAAAGCCTGACTAACATCTAAGAATACGGCTACGCTGTGTTCCTTTCTATTCATGGCTTCAAGAATACGAGACACCGTTCTGTTGCATTGTTGAATTGTAGAGTGATTTTTTCTGAAGCCAAACTGATGGTGAGGAATCCAACTATCATTCGGATGATCTTCTGACAATCTCTGCAACAAAAGTCTCTCTAAAATTTTCGATAATATCGATAAAAGACTGATAGGACGGTATGAACTAGCAGTGTGATGGTTTTTGTTTGGTTTAGCGATCATAATAATTTCTGCAGTCTTCCACGCTGTGGGCCAATAATTGTATTGAAGTATGGCGTTGAAAATATTTGTTATATATAAAATACCTTTTGTAGGCAATTCTTTTAACATCTTTGGAGTAATTTTATCCATACCCGGCGAAGATCTATTTTTTATCCTTTTTATTTCACATAAGACATCATTTGGTGAAAAATGTCCTAACGGTGTAGAATGTATGGGTTGATTTACGAAATTGTTAATTAAATTATTCTGGGAAATATTTCGAGCGCTAAAAATGCTACTTAGATGATCAGCAAATGCCTCCGCTTTTTCTTCGTTGCTTTTTGCCCAAATGAATCCGTTTTGGTTGGTTATTTTCAGAGGAGGGTTTTGTTGTAGGGGTTTACTTTTGTTTCTGATTGGTTTCCATATGGAATTATCGTACCTATTTAGCTGCAATATATACGACCTGAATGTACAATTCTTCCATTCTTTCATTTTTTTCCTCAGCGTGTTATTGAGATGATTGAGCGATGTCTTATCCGTTGGTAGATGAGAATGTTGCCAGGTACGTCTTGCTCTTCGTTTCTGTGCAATTAGCTTCTTAATCTCTTGCGGAATTATTAGATTATCATTTCTTGGAATAATGTTCGGGGTGATCTGCTTGGTTGTTTCACGTACAATCTCAGAAAAATAATCTATATTATTTTCTATATCAATAACGCTTGTAGGCCTAGATTTTGGAAATAATTTTGAATCAAGTATGGATTTGAATTGAATCCAGTTAGAAAGATTGTTGTGTAGAATATGATTGTTGATAACTGGAGTAGGAAATGTGCTAAACGTCACAAGTATTGGAGAATGATCTGAAGAGAGATCGTAACTAGATTCAATATTGAGATTTGAAAGATCAATACCTTTCACAATAAAAAAATCTAAAAGGTCTGGAACTTTAGTAGGGTCGGAAGGCCAATAAGTTGGACTGCAAGTTGAAATAAAGGAGAGGTTATTTTGCCCTATGGCTGCATGAAGAATCTTTCCTTTGGCTGTAGTCAGTCTAGAACCCCAGGCAATATGTTTACAATTAAAGTCACCACCAATGATAAATTTATTACCTAATTGAGAGAAAAATGAAGAAAACTGAGCACAAGAAATTTTGAATCTTGGTGGACAATAAACAGCAGAAACACAAAAATTATATAAATTTGTTTCAACAGAAATTTGAGTTGCTTGTAGAAAATCATCAGAAATATTTGGTAGAACAAAATGCTTTATATTATTTTTGATTAATATAGCCGAACCGCCGCGAGCCCTGCCACTTGGGTGATTTGAATTATAAGTAGTGTAGTTATAAATTTTAAAGTAGTTTTTTTCAGTGAAGTGAGTTTCTGAGATTAATAAGATATCTATTAAGTTTAACTTTAAAAAACATTCTACTTCATTTTTGTGAGGTATTAAACCGTTGGCATTCCATTCAGCAATTTTAATTATTTTTGCCATTGCTTTTGTTGTTGACTAACGTGGATAACATATTTATTATTATGGTGTTCTGTTGCAAAAGCTGATTGAAGATATTTTTAAATTCTAAAATAAGTGTTGCTAGAGAATCAGAATCGGGATTTGAAGGTGAATGAATAGAAGCAGAGTAATTGTTTTTTGCAATGTCTGCATAGGATGAATTTTGAATTGTTGGATTTAAGGCCGGAGAAATGTTGTTTATTTTATTATTAGAATTAGAATTATTAGAATTTTTAAAATTTTGGTTATTTGGATTAGGATTTATGACTGATTGATTTACTGGAGTTTTGTTTCTTTGTTCTTTAATTTTTTGGAAGTATGAGCAACCGCGATAATTAGCTGGATGAGCACCGTCGCAAAAATAACAACATGCCGGAGCATTCGGATCTTTGGTACAAGCTTTAGTATTATGATTGTCACCGCATTTTAGGCAAGCAAATGGTCTATTGCAGTATTTTTTGGTGTGATTAAAGAGTTGACAGCGAGTGCATTGTATAATGTTGTTGGACTTTCTCGGTGGTTCGACGCGTATTATGCAGTTGAATAATTTATAAATGTTATAAATATTTTTGTTATTTCTATTTGGTTCCAGATCAACAAAAAACATATTAAGAGGTTCTTTTGTTATTCTATGTCTAATATTTAGGATATTACGTACGACATGACCCTGTTTTAATAGTTCTAATTTAATTGCATCTGTGCTTGTTGAAAAGTGTACATTTCTAAGAACAACCCTATAAGCCTTCTCTTCTTTTAATTGATATGTATGATATACGGCATTAGTTTCTTTTAGATGTCTGGATAAAGTTCGAAAATGGTCGACAGAATTGCATAGAATTTTAAATGTATTGTTAGCTAAACTTCTCAGGAAATATTGATCGTGCGGAATTATTTCATTTAATTGATTAGACATATCATTAATATCGTCAACTCCGTAAATAAATATTGGAGGGGGCTTACTGACTGGAGCCGGTTTAACTGAGTTGTCATCATTAGCTGTTTCTATTGTTGAAAGGGCCGAAAATCTGTTTTGAATTTTGACATCTATTCCTAATGGTTCAAATGAAGTTTTTCTTTTTTTGAAATTGACTACTTGCCATGAATTAGGAGGTTTCTTGACATCAGAATGTGGTTGAGTGAGGCTTGTAGATGCACTATTACTAGATGATATTACTACCTGTCTTGAGTCAGAAACTGATGAAGTTGAACGCAGCGAGACCTTTTCCGATGTAAACATATTGGTCCGACCTTCCTCGCGAGGTATCTTGCTGTATTTGCTGGATCCAATAACGGTCTTTCGTAGTTTTGGGATTTCTGATGGTTTACTGTCCGATTCCATATTCGCTTCTATATCTTGATTGAAATGTAAGACATTTTTTGATTCCACAAACGCACATTAGAGTCTCGATTATGTATGGTTTTTTGTAAGCAATTATTTAATTATCTGTACACTTTTGTAAGCTTTTCATGCAATTTTAATAAACCGTAAAATTCAATCTGACATGCCTGCTCTTTGGTAAACCACATTTTTTATTTTTTGGTCTGACGTTAACACAAACAAAGCGGATGGTTTTCCAACTCGTGAGCAGGCAACGTGTAACTGCCCATGTAAACATGACAATGATTTTCTAAATGGCGCGATGCCATGCACCACTAATTTTAACTATAAACCTTGCGGAGCCCGATACCTTCCAAACGAATGCAAATTGTCGAAATCGGTTTGTGCGTTCTGGAGTTAAATCGCCAGGAAGGAAAACCCGACTTATTTATATATATATATGTATATATATATATATATATATGTAGCTAATCTATTTGAAATTATTTAAAACAATTATTGATTATTTTCATGACTCAAATTTTTAATTACGGTGCGTGAACCACTGCACCACTAATTTTCTTAGCTATAAACCTTGCGGAGCCCGAGACCTTTCCAACGAATGCAAAATTTTCGAAATCGGTTTGTGCGTTCTGGAGTTAAATCGTCAGGAAGGAAAAGCCAACTTATTTTTATATATATGTAGATAATCTATTTGAAATTATTTAAAACAATTTGTGATTATTTTCATGACTTAAATTTTTAATTACAGTGCGTGAACCACTGCGCCACTAATTTTCTTAGCTATAAACTTTGCGGAGCCCGAGACCTTTCCAACGAATGCAAAATTGTCGAAATCGGTTTGTGCGTTCTGGAGTTAAATCGTCAGGAAGGAAAACCCGCCTTATTTTTATATATATATAGATAATAATTGAATAAAAACTTGAGTAAAAAAGACTATCCGCTTTAAAATATGTGTTACAAGCAAAGTACATGTGTAGAATTAAAATACTATTTCGTCATCCATGAAAATAACGCCTCCGTCAAATACAGAAGCGATAAATCGTAAGCACGCAGGAAATAGAAAAATATAAAATGTAATTCTATTTCGACTTACCTATGCCACGCCCGTCCGTTCGTCCCAGTAATCCAACGACAATGACCAGCGCCAGTGTGATCATGATCGGTGAAGAAGTCCTGCGAGTTCCTAAATGTTCGGTTCCTCCGAAAAGAACGGTATTAAAGCACTTCACAGTAGTCGCGGGGATGCATATTGATCCCATGATCGCAAAAACCTGTATTAAACATAATGATAATGAATTTTTACATGTCAAATCATTAACTTTATTATAAACATAATTTTGAAGGGATTATTGAATTATTAAAGATTATGAATTAAGAAAAACATTTAAAAGCAAGATATTTAGTCTCACCACTCAATGTAAACGTATAGTTTATTACAAAATTATAATTACATTTAAATTATATATTTTAAATATACTATTTTTCAAAGACATCAATATTACAGGAAAGTATATATCCGAAATGGCATTCAATTTTATGTGCATATATTTTTCAATAAGCATGTTGGCAATAAAAAAGTGTCTCTGCTAATTGAACATATCGCTGAAATAAATAAATTGCAACTTGCAACTTAAATAATCATTTTACATCCGATGTGAATGCATTAGACAACATCTAAAAATATATATTGTCTAATTTATTTTGACTCTAAGAACAACGTCAGTGCATTGAAAACATGTTTATGAAATGTATGTAAAAACTTACGATAAGTCAACATTCCATTCATATATACTAACAAATATTTAAAAAATTCTATTTGCTCTTACGTTTATTCAAAATTAATATTTTCTTTACTCAAGATAGCGTTTTGGTAAATACTTTCCCTTGGATTTAAGAGGAATGTATTTCATTTATGCTCGTATAACACAATTCAATAATTAGCTTTATATTATCGTAAGAAGAATTAAAACATAATCTCATTATTTAATTATTCATTACATTTATATATTCCAAAAGCCGTTTTGTTACGTAAAATAATCCCTTACGAAACGACAACCTTTTACGTAAGGATAGAATAAATTAACACGAAATTAGATTGGATATAAATGAAGGATCTATTACATGTTTTTTATATTGAATTTCCGGCGTAAGCTTCAATGTGGGTATTGCAAATTCGGTTATCAATTCCATTGTTTATATCTTATGATATCTGTTATATTTGTATTTTAAAAAGTTTGTACAAAGTTCGATCTATTGGAAGTTAAGACAAACTAATGAAAAATCGTTCCATCATTTGATAGTAATGAACTTGTATGCAAATCTGTTCTGATCAAACCCAAAAAGTTTGAGTTGTGTCTGGAAATACAAATATGTACCGTTAGATCGAAAGGGGTTTAAACATAGGTAGTAATAGTATAATATCGTTTAGGTCCTTTTTAACTTTCCGTAGGGCAAGTTATAGTAATCGCAAAAAAATTCGAAAATGAAAATTTTTATATATCTTTACGTTTCAAAAGTTATTTTGGCATACCTTAGAAAAAATTGTGTATGTGTGTGTGTGTGCGTGTGTGTGTGTGCGTGTGTGTGTGTGTGCGTGTGTGTGTGTGTGTGTGCGTGTGTGTATGTGTGTGCGGATACAAAATTTTCGTCGACGATTTCGGGAACACCGATCAACCGATTTGAACAATTCAAAAAACATTCGATTCGTATTGATAGGGAGACGTGCTGATTAGTTTTTCGCAAAGGCAGGTATAGCCGTTCCGAAAATACGGGGCAAAAAGTGCCAAAAATGGTAACTCAGTTTTTAAGAGAACGGAGCGTCCGATTTTAATAATTCAAAAAACATTTTACTTGTATTAACAAGATGAAGAATTGATCAAATTTTCATGATGACAGGTTTAGCGGTTTCGGAGATCTAATAATAAAAAAAGTAAAAAAATGCCATTTGGCGGTCAAAAATGATCATTAGACATATGCGCATCAAATTATCAGACATTTTATAGAGATTTTAACAATAAGTATAAATTTTGTTTACATTACTATGGGTTCCGTACCAATGTTTATCCGTTCGACGGCGACGCGGCGCTTACGCGCTTTGACGTTTCGACTCTATGCAGTCAAAGCAGTACGATTGCTTTGAAAAAAGGTTCAAAATTTCCAAAATATGTCAAAATAAAGAAAAAAAAAAATTTTTTTGTCGAATTTATAGTTTCTCAAAAATCTAATTTTTTTGAAGTAAAATTTTTTCAAAAATGTTAATCGTTTTTAAAAAAATAATAATTTTTGATACAGGAAGTTCCAGCCATTTGCCTTAAGGCACGATGCCATGCGCCCCGCTCGTTGCCCTTAAAAAGCACTATACTCGGATGATAAAGCTGACTTTGAAAATTTTATAAAATAATGTTACAGAAGTCCTAATAACCATTACAAAGTGATACTACAGTTATCACGACAAGTATAAAATTATAATGACTAATTGACAAATTAAGAAGCAAATTCTCGGATAGAATAGAATTGGCTATGTTATGGGTATATCTTCGTATGAGTTAGTAGTAAATGCCAAAAAGCTATGTGGGCCATTTAAAAATTGAAATTTATCGATAGCAACTTGCCTGTAGGCCACACCGTGCGGAATTCGAAGTTGCGATATATGAGAAAAAACTAAGAATTTTGAGACCTTTCTAACGATGTATAATACCTTGTATGTTTTCTTTGCAAAAATATCGAATCGTGAGGAGTGTTGCTCTAACCTAACCGCACTTTGCATTTCAACAAGTGATTAATCACACAGATTGCTCTATACTATCTAAACCGTAAAAGATATAAAAAAAACTTTGTTCCTACGAAAGATGCAGAATAAATTTACGAATAAAATGGTATATAAATAGTTAAGTGTGATTATTTAATTTTCTCGAGATTTTCCAGTTTTCCTGAATTTTTTTGATAGCAACTCGCCTGTAGGCCACGACGTTCGGAATTCGAAGTTGCGATATATGGGGAAAAAACTAAGAATTTTGAGACTTTTCTAACGATGTATAATACTTTGTATGTTTTCTTTACAGAAATATCTAAACCATAAGATCACTAGATCACTAGGACCACTAGATGGACCATTTGTTGTGCGATCAGAAGTTTTTAGAAGAATTTTAGTTTTGTAATGAAGTTATTAAGAACTGTCGTGTAAAGGATTTTCAAACAACAATTATTGAAAATGTAACTCTATATGAGATTGTATATATTGTTCATAAATAAACTGAACTTAGGTATTTGGTATTTTGTTGTCGAATATCATGTAAGTAATAATGCTACATGTATTGCTACAGAAATTTAAAATTTATGACTATTAATTGATAATTCGTTAGTTCCGCTTAAATCGAAATATTTTGTGTAACCCTAGCAGTTCGGTCCAAAACGTTAAAACGTAGTCGCAGAGGCAGGTATAAAAACCGTGATCGTCAGGTGTCCGGTCAAGCGCTCGTCGGCCGCTGCCGTCCGACCTTGCCTTTGCTCAAGTCCAGAGTAGGGGAACTGTAATACTCGAATACTCGAATGTTCGGCTCTTCACTTGGGTCCCATCGTTCCGTGTGAAATGCTTTGTTTTCGCCGGGGCACGCGCTTTTGTAGTGGTTAATTTATTGTTAATTCTCTGATGTAATACAACGAAGAGAATTTGTGCATGATCGTGTACGCAACGCGAATGCCAGCCACCGAGCCGTTATGATAAATAGTCGTAGTAAAAAAAAAAAAAAAAACATGTCGTGCTTTTCGGAAACTAATGCTGCCTTTGCGGCATGACCGCAGAATCTATAATTTGTTTGATACGCCGCAAATTATGTAAATTCATATGCAAGGAAGTAAGATCACGATAAAAATCAACTCGAAGATTTTGATTAGAAAAAGATAAACACTAACGCATTCTATTCTATAACAATTGTACGCGTTGTGTACTTTTTTAATATCTTTTTCATTACAAAACGCAAGTACTTATCAATAAACTACAAATGTGGCTTACTAAATGGAAGATTTGCATAAATGAAACCAAATCAGTTCATATCACATTTACCCTGAGAGAGGGTACGTGTCCTCCAATTTATTTAAATAACGTCCAGATTCCGAAACAGAACATAGTGAAATATCTTGGTCTTCATTTAGATAGCAGACTTACTTGGAAAAGCCATATAAAAACAAAAAAGCAGCAAATAATGATCAAAATGAAAGAATTTGATTGGCTACTGCGTAAAAAGTCGAAGCTCTCTGTCGAAAATAAGTTGCTGCTATATAAATCGATTATTAAACCAATCTGGACCTACGGAATTGAGCTCTGGGGATGTGCTTACAAATCTAATGTAGCTATAATTCAGAGAACTCAATCAAAAATTTTACGTACAATTCTTAATTCTCCGTGGTACGTGACAAATGAAACCATTCACAGCGACCTCAACATGAAAACGGTGCAATTAACGTTTAAAGAAATTAAGGAAAAATATAAGCGCAAACTGGACTCACATTTGAACCCTTCTATAGTTGACATTACTCAACCTTTTGGCATTAGGAGGTTGAAACGACAATGGCCCTTAGACTTAGTCTTAGATTAGGTCTAATATATCATATTAATTGTAAAACTGAGAAGTTCTCATTGGAGTTCTTCTTAGGCATCACTCATAAATATTGTCATTTTAGCTCATAGGAATCTTTATGTATTTCTGATTGCTAAATAAAACTGAGTTAAAAAAAAAAAAAAAAAAAAATTACATTAATCGTCATTTAATGTCTTAATACTCCTATCTATTATACAATTATAAATAATTGTACAAAAGGTAACCCTAGGCCGGTGAAATAGAACATTCACAAAAATGTAAAAAAAGAAAACTGTTGTGTACACAACGGCACACACACCTACGTGTAGTAATTACATATAAAAGCATGATATAACAGAGCGCATAAAAATGTCCAGTTTTGTATCCCTGCCGCAAGCAAGAACATTCTAACTTCATATTATAAACGTAAAAAGCAAAGAGTCAGAAGAAAGAGAGAAACTCAAAATGTCCGTTAGACTTATGCATTATGTATGTACGGCTTAAATCTGTAATAAATAAAAAAAAACATTTCAGATAAAAATATGAAACTTCCCGAGTTGGACATTGTTAATGTTTATCATATCATGTTACAGAATTAAAGAGTATTATAATAATATTAATCTACACTACTTGTAAAATGCATTAAGGATTTTTTAAAGGTTGGCCCAAAAATGATATGAATAATGACAATACTTGTAGCCGAGAATATTTTATAAAACAATTATTTAAATTACGAATAACTTTTTAAAAGTTATATATATACACACACACACACACACACATATATATATATATATATATATATATATATATATATATTTTAAAGTAACTAGCAGCCCATTCGTCGAAATAAAAAAGGTATATATATAATATATATACATATAATATATATATATATATATATATATATATATATATATAGACACATATATGTGTGTATTTTGACATGCTTTTTTAACAAATGTGTGTTCTGACTGGTTAGAAATTAATTCAGAAATAAGAACAAACAGCACACTTTTGCACTAATTTATTAAATAATATTAATTTTACAAACTATTTCAACTAGAACAGTAAACACATAGTGCTACATTCATATTTTAGATTTTAAATTATATTACACTGATGATGAGACAAACCTACTCTCGAAACGTAAAATTTGAGTGCTGTTTGTTCATATTTTTAAATATTAATTCTAAATATAAGAGAAGTGAAGTCTCAATTATTCTGCTAGGTTTTTTTTTCGTAAATGTTTTTGACAAAAAATTAGTGATATGGATTTATAGATCAATGATATAGATATTGCGGGTAAATAGTTTTTTAATTTCTAATATTTATTTAGGTACATAATCCATTCCGTTATCTATAAGCTTTGAAACATTTTGTAATTATCAAATTATCGATCAATATATATTTTGTTCAAAATAAAAAACACAATTTTTGACAGAAAAAAACTGAGGATGGAACGTCTAGATACTTCCTATACATCGTAAATAAACATCTACAAAAAACTTCTTGTTTTTTATGTTTTGGATTAAATAGTAGTTTTTTTTTATTTTTTTTATATATATTTTAACAGCAATCAGAAATTACGTCCTATGAGCTGGTGGGCTGAAACTTCTCCTTTTTTCGTATTTTTTTAGATGGTAACCCAATGGTTCATCACCCATATTTGAGGATTTTTGTTATTAGATTTAATTAATAGGGCTGACTTTTTATTGGTGCAGCAATGCCGGACAAGGGCTATTTTCACTTGGAATATATTGCTATCTATATTCCAAGTGAAAATCGTTGTTACTGCTACCTGACAACAGGCTGGTCGAAGTGGGTATCGAACCTGGGGACCTCTGTTCAGGTCCCGTCGCTCTTAACCACTTACCTATGGGCGAGCCCCTTAAATAGTAGATGAAGTATAAAGTATCGGTATGTAAGTATAAGTGCCAACTTTTGATAATATTATTTGATTACAATCATCAGTAGAATGAAAATACAAAGATTACCACGTCATTATCAAATAACATAAATCTATTTAATTTAAATTAGATTTTTGAATTTAATTTAACAAACAGCATTAGCAAGAAGCAATTGTACACGTTGGCACGACATAATCATTACCAAAGCATGGTAGCAATCATTAAAAATGTAATTTTATATGGAATTGTATACATCGTTTATAAA
>NW_020538040.1:162489783-162537598 GCF_003426905.1 Ctenocephalides felis
AAACAACCTTGATTGCTTTGACAATATGATTGGGTATTGTGTGCTCGATAATGATTAATCATCGCTCAATAATTGTCGTGATATCTCATTTACATTTAAATATTCCTTCGTGCGATTATTTTATAGGTTTCCGTAGCAATTCATGTTATCTTTATACATCGCTGAATAATATTAATGAATTCGCGTACCAAACGTTTTCGTTCGTTGTAGTTCGGATTTTTTTTTTTTCTTTTTTTTCTGCATGTATACGATTACGCCTCGTGCTCGTACATCGGATGTATTGGCTTATAATCGATTCTTGCGCAAACTTATTTTAATCTGATGATTTAAGTTGCATTGTATGCTGGTGCATTGTCATTGTACTTTTTCCACAATAGTCTTCAAATTATATTTATACGTATCAATTTTGACTATTAAAGAATGTATTAACAAACAATGTCGGCGGCCGAGTTTGAAGTTATCGCATTAATTAAATTCTTTAAATTTATGCATTCGAAATATCTCTTACATTTTTCTAATCAATAAAAGTGCATAACTTCAAGTTGTTTCAGCTGACTTATTCCGCGATTGTCAGAGCATTCGATCCAAAGAAGTTGTCTTTATTCCAAATTGTGCCAATAAATTAATTGATTAGATATCCGATGGTTTGATTGAGCTGTGTTATGCATGCTCTTGCGTGATTGAGTTTGTTCAACTTATTAGGTAATTCAAATGCTAATATTCTGAAATATATGCATATTTGCTGCGTGACTGTGAATATTGGTTGTGATCACATATAATCAATAAATTTGCGAATGGTATTAATTGTCATAATTTGTCAGAACTCGTCTGATTTTCTGTAACTTGTTATGATGAATTTAAAGCGGCTGAATTTGTTTAACCTAATGTATTGTGTAAATATTTAAGGAAGCCGAAATTTCTCTCGTTCTTGGCGGAAGACGTACCCACGCTTTTGGGTAAATAACATCCTTATTTGCTCGCCCATTTCGTAACCTCTATTATTCATATAAAGGGAAACAGTATTATAAAGGTTTCTATGTATTTTTACCTTCGTATTAACGATCGTTTATAATTTACCTTTGTGCGATTCGTATCAAAATTTACCGATAGATCTTTTGATTCACACAAAGAATACATAAATCAATAGGGTTATAATGTAATTACGTAGGCATTATATTTAATTATTTCATGACATCGTGTTTGCTCACAAATCCTGGAATAAACCAGTTAGTATGTCGTCCAGCATCGTATTGCATGATTTTGTTGCAGTTGGAAATTCGACGTTCGAGATTGATAACGTCTATTAAGAATTTCTGTTGTTATAATATAACTTCAACGCAATAACAAATGGTCGGAAATATTTCAAACTGGTTTTGAGTTGTTTCATTTGAATACCACGCACGGTGCATTATCTAATTCCATCATTAACGTTCATCAAAAAATCAAAACGGCTACACTATGAAAAAGAGGAAGGAATAAACATACAGACGTTCATCGCGATGACTGATGACTGTAACCATGACGGAACCATGAAATTTGATTATAACAATATCAGTCCTTTCCAGAATTTCGGTTGACAGATGAAGCCGGATTATCTTGAACCTGTTCTTAATTTTGAATCTCGCGCATTTTCAACACATATTCGGAATTTTGAATATTTTGTATGATTTCACTAGTTGTTGATTTTTGTAAACTAAATGTAATTAATACAGCAGCGAGATATAAATGTTAATAAGCTCTTGCTTAATTATATGCTTTGCTCCTGTCTGGTGAAAAGTCCAGATGTCCGCAATTTTCGACAATAAATTACATCAGTATGACAGATTCGTGTTATACCTCATGACAGTCTTAAGTTTTAGACGTTTTAGCTTTGTTTTACTTAATAACTTTCACATCAGTTTTACATTTTTCATCATCTTTCTCAATTCTTCATGGCGCTTCTTGGACGCAGTAAACCATTCACTGATTACGTTTCTGTTTCATTAACACAGTTTATTGTGTACGCGTTCATACGCAGGCTACTAATTGAAAAAACTACTACACTGCACTCGAAGACAACAATGAATGGTTTTTAAAATGCTACCATCTGCTGCACAATTGTTGAAATTTTTTCTTCAAAAATGTCTAAATTACACTTTCTATCAGGTTCTACGTTAAGTTGAAAAAAATTAACTGAGAAAAAATTATAATTCCCGTTTGCAAAAATAGTCTTCCAATATCAGTCGTTTGTCACGTAATCAATCAAGAAATGTGTCGTCTTGGTTTCAAGGAGGGTTCAGTGATTCCGTTGATTGGCGATTCAGTTACATTTGCTGCTCTGTGTGCTCCATTGCGGAACTTTTGTTTTATTTTCTTCTTCTCTATATCTACTTTTGCTATCACGTACAAGTGATTAACGTGAATGTTGCCACAATGTAGGGAGAATGATTTTTTTGTAGCTTTTTTACGCCACGCTCGAAGAACACAATGCCCCAGTAAGCATGTTTTTTCTTATCTGTACAGATTCTGCGTAATTTTACTGCAGAATTCAAAAACTTGAGTTTAATTTCAATGGTGAAACACAAGAGTACAATATGCTTCAAGGTTTCGAGGTTTAAATGTAAATTTACTGAAGTGTGTGTGTCGAACTATTTTAGACTTATTACACGAGTACAGGATAGAGTTATGAGTGTATCCTGAGGTTATTACTACGCCTACGACATCCTATTCGAAATTCAAATATTGCTCTTTTGCTATATTGATTTTAATGATGCATTATTTGAGAGTTGTAAATTATTTCAGTATCATCTTCAGTGCTATAAGTAGAACATTTGAGATTAGCTTAATTAACACCATGCAAGTTATTTTTCTTGTGAATTAAAAATTTGTTCTCTAATCTAATAATCAGTGTCAAGTTATAAATATAATGTCGGTTATAATAAACAATTTGTCATGTATTTATCCTCAACCGGGTAATTGAATTAGATTTATTTTCTATGCCGATCCCAAAAAGCGCAAAGACTGCGCCAGATTTTTCTATTTCCTCAGTAATCCTGTTCATATGGTCCATTAATTGTGATCCGCCAGTTTTTTTCTTTCGGGTTGACATGGGTCAACCACTTAGGAAAATATCAGATGTGTAATGAGACGCCTGTCTACCATAAATCTGCTATCCCAAGGGTTTCTTGAAGATATGTTTACATAATATATTTAGACATTACTCTAGTTATATACATAGGTAATGCAAACACAGTCGGAATGTATTGGCTCTTGTCAATTCAATTACTGATATAATTAGACCATCGATCAAACGCAAAAGGAACGTGTCTAATCAATGTGAATTGAGCTGGTTGATGCATTGCGTTATGTATTCAAATGCAAATAATGATTATTTTGATAAAATTGTTTTTCGCTCATTAATGAAGGATAGGCAGGAATAAAATTATTATCTCGTTAATTTAAATGATTTATTTCGAATTACGATTATATCACGATTTTATTTAATAATTTATTTCAGTTACATTGGTCTTCATTATCGTAAATATCAAACTCGGACTAACGGGCCATTTTACGTTAAGCCAATGAAATATTTGCGCTATTTGCCATTTATTGTTGGCGCATAACATACATGAACACGGTAATTACATTGGTAATATAATTATTAATTTCGTAAATTTTGAGTTTTATGTTTACTAACGATATCAAATCATCGGATTCCCTCATTTTCAACTCGTATCTCATTTTTCCACAATGAGCTTAATGCAATATACAGTTGCCTAATTTTCATGTATACATTCATGTATATATGTATATATATATATATATATATATATATATATATATTTAAACAAAATACACATATAAATCATATTCAAATGAAACTAAAGAATTAAGCTTTCGTAGGGGGAGAGATGTATTGTACGCTTTGTATAGGACAAATGTTATTTTGATACAGTTGAAGGACTTTCTTATTGTTAAAGTCTGTGCTGCGACTTTGATAATTATAAGTATTACTTGTGAGGATGTTATTTTGTTTACAAGTACAAATTATTAAATAAGGCGGTTTGTTATTACATTATGGTGCACTGGAAGTCTGTTGCTTAATAATAACTGACTGACTTCAATGTACACGCAAAACGAAATATTTTTTTTAATATTATAGGTACTGTATTATTTTTTGTCATGGGAGATAATTATATTTTGTAAAATTGCTTTTATATAAAAGAATTTGTGGCTCCAAGAATTTACCAACTGTATTGTATCCATTGTAAGATGTTTTAAATTGTATTGTTAATTTATCATATACATATTTTCTTTCTTACCGATGCTACTACTTCATTTAAAGACTGCTATTAAAACGTTAGGGGCGCCACTGAAAATATCAATTCAACTTTCTTTTTTCTTTATATAGGGCCACTTATTCTCTTAACTTTCCGTAGGGTAAGTTACAGTAATCGCAAAAAATCGAAAATGTAAATTTTTATGTATCTTTGCGTTTCAAACGTTTCTGAGCATTTTGGCATACCTTAGAAAAAATGGGTGTATGTGTGTGTGTGTGTGTACGGATACAAATTTTTGTCGACTATTTCGGGAACATTTTGGCCAAAGCATTCGTTTGCAGCCGTTTCGAAAATACGGGGCAAAAAGTGCCAAATTTGAATAATTCAAAAAACATTTAACTTGCATTGACAAAATAAACAACTGATTAAATTTTAGGGTAGGCAGGTCTAGCGGTTTCGGAGATTCAATGTAAAAAGTAAAAAAATATGTCATTTGCCGGTCAAAAATGATTAGTAGACATATGTTCATCAAATTTTCAGATATTTTATAAAGATTTTAATACTGAACACAAATTTTGTTTACATTTCTGTGGGTTTCGTACCAATGTTTATTCGTTAAACTGCGACATGGCGCTTACGCGCTTCGACATTTTTTCTCTGACAAAGCCACGCAGCACGATTGCTTTGAATAAAAGTACATTTTCAAAAAGTTTCATAATATAAAAAACAAATTTTTTGAGAAATTCAAATTTTTTCAAAAAATTTTTTAACTCTCGAAAATCTATTTTTTTCTAAGTTTTCAAAAAATGTTTTTTTTAATTTTTCAGAAAATGTTTTTTTAAAAAAGTTAATTTTTGGGGAAGTTCCAGCAACACCACTAGTTATATTATTATTTTTTACTTTATAAAAATAATTATTCTTAACAGCCGGAGTAAGATATTATTTGATGAAGAAGTTCGTAAGTTCAAATTCACAGTCTGATAGAATTAATGTCTATATAAGTATTTTAATTAAAATTGTTATTAGTTATTAATGTATATTCACTGCTTTATACTTGATATTACTATATTGAAAATGTTGTACTTTTATTACATAGTTATAGAATTTATTAAAACTCTCCTTCGATAATTCAGGTTGTTGGGTTATAATTTAACCCTTGTAGCTGTGGACTGTATTAAACACTGATTTGTTTGTATATTACGTATTTGTTGCAGTTCTAAATACAATTATTGATTTGTCACTAAGTTATAATGAAAGAAGATATATTTATTTTTATTGGTTATTTACATTTACATGTTAAGCGGACTTTACTTTTTGAAGTGAACAACTAGTTAAATTAAAACACGCGCCTACCTCCTCTACCAGGGGTAGCAACCATTCCGTGTAAAGCTTAATGCCCTGAAGTTTGTCACCTTCATGGCCAATATAATAAAACGAAAAGACGCCCGAACAAATGTCAACCAATTTTTTGATGTTTTTTTTTAATTAATTTGTCATGAAAATTAAATTTTCATGTGTATAATTAAAATTTGTCAACACATATTTTCTTTCTACTGCATAATTTCATATATTTGTCACTTACGCTAATATAGCTAAAATTTTCTATTGTTTTCCCTATTTTTATTTGAGAAGTTTATCAACCGTCTCCTCTCCTCTTTTGTATGTGGAAATTAATGTCTAAACCCTGCTAACTCATTTAAAACTATGTCCTCAATTACGCGACCGTTGATGTGTGAATGTGTCAACAGAAATCTCACACGTATAGTAAATAATAACTCATACTTGACTGCAGAGCTAAGTAGGAAATAACTTTTATTTTATCATATTGTGTAATTAGCGGTGTTATCAACATCAGCAATTTTTCTTTGCGTCATGGCATAAACTTTTTATTACTCATAGCTCAGTTAGGTGTGAAATTGCGATAATTTTCGCATTATTGAATAATTGATGTCACGATTTGTAGTTAAGTGCATGACTATTACTCTATTATTAGATTACGGGCTCGACAAAGATAATTTATTTTAGTGGCGGTATCATTTAGAGGTTAATGAAAACACTTACTAATGATTGCATAAATAGAATTTCCAACTACGGGTAAAGACTTTTATCTTAGTAAATGACTTTTAATTAAAATATGTTTATTTTTGCTGAAACTAGTATCTATACCATGCATTGGATGTAATAATTCAGTTAATTGATTTTTCATACGTTTATTGCAATATAACGGATTATCTAATTAATATTATTGAAGCCCTATATCATATCAATACGCATATCACCAGTCCGAACATGATTGCGTTTGACAGTTCATATCAACATTTTAATTTCTTCACGTCAAATTCCAGGTATTAATTCAATTTAGCAAACTGAACATCATATACATTTATCCATTGCGATCATACGCAACATTGTCAGAAACCGTCGTTAATTTAACACACACCCAATTAACTTTCTCCGACAGATCTATCAGATTTTCCTAGTAACGCCTGTTGTTGCTGATACATGTTGATGCAAATATATTATAATCATGTGTGTATTACGTGTATACGCCATTATTGCCATAACGCGCCGGGAATATTACGGATACTGTTCGCTGTTTTCTGCATATGGTCATGACAGTTAACATGTAAACTGACAATGGATGTATATTATTGAATGATCGAAATATTTTCAATAACAGTGCTCGAACTCATTCTTTCGTAATATTCCGACTGTTTTTGCTAGTGCAAATTCATCCTTTTCTGCGTCCTTATCAATTTTAGATACTGATGCTCATTTGTAATAAAAGATCATCTTGCTTATTTTTTCTATTATAATATAAACATGTATATGTAAAAAGCTCCACCTCCGATATCTCAAAAACCACTGAAGTTAAGAGTTTTTTAACAACAATATTTGAAATTGGAGAGAAAAAGATATATAACCAGGCATCGCATTGATTCGTACGACCACGATGTCGAGAGATCAATTACAATGTGAAAATCCATAGCAAAAGTATTTTCTTTCGTTGTTAGTTTTTTTGGTTGTGAACACTGTCGTTTAATTTAAGAAACCTTAATATATTTTTTAAGTGCACGTTAATTAGTTGTTTTATAAGGGTTCGTTCAAGTATTACGTAAGCAGATTTATTACAATTATTTACCCCCCATCCCCCTTGTCAGCAAAAGTAAGCAAAGCTCTTACCTCCTACCCTCATGCTTACGTAAACATTTTGCAATTAATGTAAAAAAATAAAAATACTACCTATGACGTAATCATCATCCAGACTCCCCTGGCCCCCATGTCAACCCAAAATAAGCAAATCAATAACCCCCCGCCCCCCTATAGTGCTTACGTGATACTTGAACGGCCCCTAAGATGTATTGTTAATTTTAAGCTCTATAAAAGCTTACACGGTGGGGTAGAAAGGGTCAACTGATCCTTTACCTTGGCATAGGTGTAAAAAATAAAAAATAGTTAATAAAAAAGTAATTTATGTTAAATAAAACAATTTTGCAAAAGATAAATTAATTAGTTATTCCAACTCTGTTGATGAATATTTCTGGTCAGATCAAGTGTTATACATATCTGTAAATAATGCACCCATGAAATTTATATTTTTCATTGGTTGAATAATGTAGCCACAATTAGGAACATTTCTACCAATTATGAAGTAGGTGGGAGTTTTACGGAACATAGTCAGATAATTGTTCGTTTGATATGTTGTAATATAATTTATTTGGTTTCTAAGTAATACAACGTCTACACAATTGCTTCTTGCTAATGCCTCTTGTTAAATTTAATAAAAAAAATCCAAATTTAAATTAAATAGATTTGTGTTATTTGATAATGACATGGTAATCTTTGTTCTTTCGTTCTACTGGACCTCTGTTCCCCACCCTACTCTATATATAATACTAGAATTATATTTTAAAATAATAATTATAAATTAAAACCAAAGACAATTGAAAAAAATGGATCTTTTATCATTTTTATGAATGAAAAATAAACAATAAAATCACGAAACGTATAGAATATGCTTTAATTATAGGGTACTTGTATTCTCGATTTTGCTACTATTAATTCTGTGATGTAATATAGGAACATATGAATTTCAATGTGTATATGAGTATGTGTGTGTGGGTGTTGCATTTGTTTTGATTTTCAATTACGATTCTGAAAAGAAGCAAAATAAAGGTTCAGTTCCGGTTGCCGTCCAGCAAAAAAGACGTTTTTTTGGCTATTCTTCTGGCTTTGTGATGCAAAATAACTCCCTTTGAAGTGACAAATATAATATATAAAAATCTACATATATTTACCATATATTGATTTGAGGTGCATATAGAGGTAGAATGAATATTTTATGCATGTAGAAAGTTATATGAAAGAAAAACATAAGTATACGTTTCTTTTACGTGCACATTGGAGCTTTATTATGAAGTCTATCATCCAGCGTGTGATCTGTTCGCGTCGTGCTCACACTCGCGCTTCTCCAAACCGCACCGCGTTCCTTGCTAAAGGGCGCATGTAATTCAATTGCAATCAGTCACACTTTTGCATGTCGAAACTAAAACAACGAACTTATGTGATGTGCTCAAGCAAAGAGCTTAGAGTCCGGCTAATGGCTGACGGCCGCGGCTGGCGAGGTGCCCCGCGCGGCCGGGTATCGTCGCTGTAGGTAACATGTCATCGCGGCGCGGCGCGTCACTCTGCCATGCTGATTGTGAGCAATCCCTACATTTTCGCCTTTATACCCTGACGCACCAAGAAACTCGATACCTGTCCGCTCTCAGGGATCTTTGCCCGTATCGCGTGCTGATATTCTTATGAAAAGCAACAAAAATATATATATATATATATATATATATATATATATATATATAATTTATTTATATTATAATTATATATTATATATATATAATATAATAATAAATATATATATATTTATATTATAATTATGTGAAAAAATAGATAACAAAAAATTTAAAAGTACACTTGTGGATCATGCTAATATCAACAATCATAAGTTTGATTTTGACAATCCCCAAGTTTTATTCCATGAGAAAGACTTATTTAAACGGAGCATGGCAGAATCAATGTTAATAGTTCGGACTAACAATAGCATAAATCTAAGAACCGACACAAATATTTTACATGACACTTATATAAACATCATTAATAATTTATAAATTTTTTCATTTATCTTATTCTTTTCAATAAATTAATTTGTTTTTTCATTTTTATCGATTTTTGTATGCGATAGCACTCCTTTTGTTTACATTATAATGATACCCATTCCGTCTCCATCTAGATAAGTACTTCAAATTTGTTTAGAATATTTCTGTAAGTGTTATATGTTTCTTTAGTACTGTGTCAAGCATTGCAAGGAATAGTTGGTGTTTTTTGTATATCAAAAATTAAATGAAATTTAAATAAATTATTAAAGAATGTGTAGTATATAAGTAACTGTTTTTGAAATTACACTGAAGATGAGACACACCATAGTCTCGAAACGTCTGTAATCATAAAATAAAGTTGTGTTAAACAAATCTGAGTGCTGTTTTGTTCATATTAAACAATTAATATATATATATATTTATATATATATTTTTTTATAAATCTGGACTCCGACTTGTAACCAATTTTAGTACAACTACTAGCACTATTTTCACCAAAACAAAAACCCCTTTTAATATCGAACGACTCAGAAATCTCGTCTATCGAATAAATTGTTTAGATTGTAATTTAATTTACATAAGAGAAACTAGCCAGAACTTGAATAAACGGTTACAACAACATAAAAACAATTCAAAAAACCCAAAACAATTCAAAACTGTACTTGCAGACCATATTTATACTTTAAAACACAATATGGACTTTTCTAACCCGACTGTACTACAATTCGAACAAAATTTATTTAAACGAAGAATTATAGAGGGATCTTTTTTAACTATTTATAACAATAAGACAATAAATAAACGGAATGAACTTAACACGCTGTGCGACACAAATCTCTTCTATTTAGATAACATTTCCAAATTTCTTACAAAACAATAAAAGCGTCGCGCATAGGATTCGCAATTCGTTCCACACATGTGTAGAATCTTGGTAAAAATATTTTTTAAAAATGTCTTTCTCCATTACATCTTCAACCAGTCTACGAATAACACACTATTCATTTGTGATTTTTTAAAATTAGTATTTTGTGAAAATATTGTGTAATATCAAGTTAATGTTTATAATACATAGTGTAGTGCATTACCATATCCTGATACCATGGATTATTAAAATTTTCCAATTTAACACTAAGATCAACTAATTGTAAGTACTATTTATTATTTTACTTTTTTCACTTCAATTCAATTGTTTTAGTTTTTAATTTTATTTTTAGTTTCCACTGAATGAAGGCTAGGATTATAGCCGAAACGTATGGATTTAAAATAAATTTTTGAAAGAAATTCATGTTTTTTATTGATGTTATGCCCGATTATTAGACTTTGTTAATATATATATATATATATATATATATATATATATATATATATATATAATGTGCAGGCTAATTTTTCATATTATTATATATTTTCGACACTCCAGTTTTAGAATTTGTACAATTATTTAGGACGTTGTGAGTAAAGGGCGAGTTGTAGTTATATAGATTTGTTTTTTGGTGTCTAGTAACACACCTACCAAGTACATTTAAAGTTGCGTTATTTTTTTTTTTTTTTGTGTGATAATTGTATTGTACAATACTTTTTATCATATAAGCTTTGACAAAAAATAATGTTGTTAGTATTTATTTCAAATTTACATACTATGATGCAATATTTCTATGGGAAAAATATGTTGTATTTTACTGTGACCATTGCATAGATTACAAAAAAGTAATTTTAATTTGCTTTCATAATTATTTTGGCCAAGAAATGAACTAACTTATACTGCTACTAACTTATACTGCTACTAACTTATACTGCTACTAATTTATATGACTACTAACTTATACTGCTACTAATTTATATGACTACTGATTTATATGACTACTAATTTATACGACTACTAATTTATACGACAACTAACTTATACGACTACTAACGCAAATTCTCTTGTATTTATTATGATATATTAGAAATTTGTATGCAACGTACTAACTTATAGGACTTTTATATTATTAGTATTTATACTAACTTATACGACTACTAACTCAAATTTATTATAGAGTTGGTCTTTTTGTTGGTATTTTTTACCAAGAATTATATCTAGTTTATTTTGAAATTTTTGAATCTATATATGTGTAATGTTTATAGAATGCACAAATATAATTTAATTTAATGTATTATTATCAATTTGATAGATGTACATAGTTTATAAGTTATGATGCTATGATTAATTATTACTAACGCAAATTTTCATGTATTTATTATGATTTATCAGAAATTTGTATGAAACATCACTACATATCATTGATACGAAAAATCAAGCAAATATTGATGAAGCCAATTATGAGCTTTCGGACAATGACCCAAACTTTTTTTAAAAGCATCAATGTCTCATTTTACCATATCGATATAAATTTACTCACATGGACGATATGGCAGATTTGTAAACTGACACCGATGTTTATGCAAATATCTTTTACACACACATATATGTATATATATATATATATATATATATATATATATATATATATATATATTTCACCACGGATGCGGTTGTCTTTCCTCTGTACGTTTTATTTGATTGTTCTTTTCTCGTATGACGGATAAAATTATTCTTGGTATTTTATAGTGTTTAATGTTGAAATAATTTCTTAGTATTGTGTGTTTAAAATGAATGCAACATTCTTTTGTTTCAAAGTGGAAAAGTAAGTGCCAAGACTCGTTTATTCCATTACATTTATTGGAATAATTTCATTACCTATTACTTTATCATTACATTTTAAATTCCATTTCAAATCAATGAGAACGGTCTTGATGACACTTGTAGCATGTTTCTAGAGATAGATTATAACTCTTGTTATCTGTAATTATATTCATGACATGTGTTTCAGTACCATATTAATGGACAGAGTGACAAAAATTTATCGTCGGCAAGAGAACATCGAGTGTCATTCCTGTGAATAATAGAGTTTGTCGATATTGGAATTTTTAGATATATGATGTAACTCTTACCGATGCTGCTCTACTTATGTACCTGCAAAGTGGGGTTAAATTGTTTTTTTCTTCAAAAATTGTAGTATAAACTTCTTTTGTATCCTAAAAATTCAAGAAATTGTTCTACAGACATGATCAATCAATGGATGGTTTAGTCATGTTTTGACTTAATACGTTTTAATGTCTTTCGGCTTCTAATTTATTTAGGTTATGAAACGCTCTAATAAACTCGCGCATAATGGGATTATTATTTGTTAACAAACTTATTATAAATTAGCGTATTTCTCAAATGGATTAATTTAAATAAGAACCAAATGTTATTTCACATTTTTAACTGCGTTACTTTTAATGCGGTTTAATGCGGTTTAATGCGGTTTAATGCGGTTTAATGATGAACTGTAATGATTAACTTCCCGTAGGACAAGTTATAGTAATCGCAAAAAAATCGAAAATGAAATTTTTTATAGATCTTTACGTTTCAAAACCTTCTGAACATTTTGCCA
Source organism: Ctenocephalides felis (assembly GCF_003426905.1). Classification (NCBI taxonomy): domain Eukaryota; kingdom Metazoa; phylum Arthropoda; class Insecta; order Siphonaptera; family Pulicidae; genus Ctenocephalides; species Ctenocephalides felis. The sequence continues at coordinate 162,502,678 of NW_020538040.1, forward strand.
TACCTTAGAAAAAATGGATGTATGTGTATGTGTATGTGTGTGCGTGTATGTATGTATGTTCGGATACAAATTTTCGTCGACGATTTCGGGAACACGGATCAACCGATTTGAATAATTCAGAAAACATTCGAATCGTATTGATAAGGAGACGTGCTGATTAGTTTTTGGCGAAGGCAGGTCTAGCCGTTCCAAAGATATGGGGCAAAAAGGGCCAAAAAGAGTAACTCAGTTTTTAAGAGAACGGAGCGTTCGATTTGAATAATTCAAAAAACATTTTACTTGCATTAACAAGATGAAGAACTGATCAAATTTTCATGAAGGCAGGTCTAGCAGTTTCGGAAATCTAGTAAAAAAAGTAAAAAAAAATGCCATTTGACGGTCAAAAATGATCATTAGACATATGCACATTAAATTATCAGATATTTTATAGAGATTTTAACAATAAGTATAAATTTTCATGAAGGCAGGTCTAGCAGTTTCGGAAATCTAGTAAAAAAAGTAAAAAAAAATGCCATTTGATGGTCAAGAATGATCATTAGACATATGCACATCAAATTATCAGATATTTTATAGAGATTTTAACAATAAGTATAAATTTTGTAAAGACATATGCACATCAAATTATCAGATATTTTATAGAGATCCTATGGGTTCCGTACCAATGTTTACGCGTTAGACGGCGACGCGGCGCTTACGCGCTTCGATATTTCGTCTTTATGCAGTTAAACCAGTACCATTGCTTTGAAAAAAAGTTCAGAATTTCCAAAATATTTCAAAATAAATGATTTAAGATAGAATGATTTAAGATGATTCGAAATTCTATTAAAAGTTTCAAATCATTGATCAACTTTTATTGATTATTATTGATTATTTTTAATTACTCGAATTTTGAATTGCGGTACGGAAAGTTCCAGCAATTTGCCTTAAGGCACGATGCCTTAATTGCCTTAAGACAGAATTCCACTTACAGCTAGTTAATTTATTTATTGGCGTGCATTCTGCATAAGGATATTGGAAACCTCTGATTTATTTGTGATTTCGTAAATAAAACAGTTTATTAGAAAGATTTAATTGACGCAGCATGGTGTCCTTTCGCTGAATAGTTTGGTAAACATTCTCCCTAGTCCCTGTGCATTGATGCGAGCTGACAACAGCGCATCTCGGCTATGGGATAATGGGATGGACTGATCGCGCTCCCGGTGCGTATGACTGAGAACGCACATAACATTCGGTCTTAGCCTTGCGGACCTGTTATGCTTTTATTTGAGCCGTCCGAACTCGTCGATGCGCCCTGGCCAGAGGCGCCGCGAATCCACAATAGCAATCGCTGATTGTGACTATTTACGTCAGGAAGTGAATACTCTGCAATAATTTACGCCGAAATAATTAGTGGCGCCCAGAATAATATGCAAAAACTAGCTGTAAGTGGAATTCTGTCTTAAGGCAATTAAGGCATCGTGCCTTGAGGCACATTGCAGGAACTTCCCGTACCAAAAATTATTATTTTTTTAAAAACGATTAACATTTTTGAAAAAAAATTACTTTGAAAAAATAAGATTTTTGAGGAACTATAAATTGGACAAAAAATTACTTTTTGAAAAAAAGAATTTTTCTTTTAATTTTTTTTTTTTTGAAAAAAAATTTTTTTTTCTTTATTTTGACATATTTTGGAGGATCTGAACTTTTTTTCAAAGCAATCGTACTGCTTTTAACTGCATAGAGAGAAATATAAAGCGCCTAAGCGCCGCGTCGCTGTCTAATGGATAAACATTGGTACGGAACCCATCGGAATGTAAACAAAATTTATACTTATTGTTAAAATCTCTATAAAATATCTGATAATTTGATGTGCATATGTCTAATGATCATTTTTGACCGCGAAATGGCTCATTTTTTTACTTTTTCCTCCATTTCTCCGAAACCGCTAAACCTACCTTTATGAAAATTTGATCGGTTCTTCACATTGTCAATGTAAGTAAAATGTTTCTTGAATTATTCAAATCGGACGCTCCGTTCTCTTAAAAACTGAGTTACCGTTTTCGGCACTTTTTGCCCCGTATCTTCGGAACGGCTAGACCTGCCTTCGCCAAAAACTAATGAGCACGCCTCCTTATCAATACGAATCGAATGTTTTTCGAATTATTCAAATCGGTTGATCCGTGTTCCCGAAATCGTCGATGAAAATTTGTATCCGCACATACATACACACACGTACATACATACATACACACACACACATACATCCATTTTTTCTAAGGTATGCCAAAATTCTCAGAAACCTCTGAAACGTAAAGATATATAAAAATTTTAATTTTTGATTTTTTTGCGATTACTATAACTTGCCCTACGGGAAGTTAAAAATTACGAGTTTGGGATAGTCGAGTCCGCTCTCCCAAAAAGTTATGTGATTAGATAACTTCAACTCAAATAATTTATTGTCAGTATTGTCAATGATAGCGCATATTTCTTTGCTCGTAATGTAGCGAAAAAATGAGTGTTCTAGGGATGATATTAAAATGTTAATAACGCAGTTTGTGCGCGATCTTTCTCATTTTAAACTTTTATTATATTTATGTTAATCGAGTTGCCTTCGTTCCGCATTCCCGTACTCCTAAAATTATAATTTCTCACTTCACTTTTGTACCTTATAGCGTCACGCATTTAAAATTATATGTTGTCCGTGTATATGGAAATGAGAGAGCCAATGGGCATACGAAATTATGATAAGGTATAACGGATATCTTCGATAAAATTTTTTGATTCCCGTGTTGTTGTGTGCTTTTATTATGATCATGAATTCGATATGGTTTATTAAGACCTCTATGCCTAATTAGTACGAGTACGGACATATTTTGGTTGGGCGACGTATGTTGTTACTGAACAGGCACGCCCTAATTCTGAAATCAGGGATTAAGTCCGTTCTTATTAGTACCGCGCTATTGTTGAGAAAATCCCATTATTATGTTATCATGTTACTAACGTCGGATCATATTTCTGTTTTTCGGTTATCTGAACAATATTTTTCATTATTGTAAAAGCTCTTGATGCAATACGATTATTTAAAAAGAAGATAGGAATATTAAATTATAAACTTTTTTGTTGTGGGGACAGGTGAGAACCTTTTTTATACGAGGGTGTCCTAATGAACTCAATTAACACTATTTCGAAAATATAATAATCATTTAATCGCGAAGATTTATGAAGTTTTTATTTAAATATATGCATTGTTGCTTGTATTATTGTACGACCAGATGTATTATTTGATAATCAGCAAGAAAGCTGAATTCTATTACAACGAGTCTGATTTTATGGACAATTACATTACAACAAATCTCTTATCGATCGTTATACTAATTCAAACAATCTTATTTATAAATGTGTGTATATTTGAGATTGAAGATGATGCGTGGCATATTGTTATGAGACATGTTCAAAGCAATTATATTGACATGGGTCACATCAACATTTCTAATTAAATTCTATTCATTTCATTTGCGTTATGATTAATGATCGATATTCTAAGAGTGGATGTATTGATTATTATTATTATTCTTAATGGTCTCTGCGTGATTTCCGTGTGTTGCGCTCACGTTTTTATTTTGTTAATGTACTATTACAGTTACTTGCGATTCTTCGCAGATTCTGGCATATCGGTTACGACAACAATACCGTAACCGGATTAATCGTAATTACAGGCGCGTTCGTAAAGTGGCGTCTGAGAAGTTCCCTTTCGCGGTTCTAAATAAAAGATAACATTTGAATTTATGTTAAATAAATATTTATACAGGTAGATATCGTAAGATTACTTTCTAGGTATGCTGCTTTTAATCTATTCGTCCTCAAACATAATTATTTTGTGTACGCCTGTTGTTTTCTTATATTTCTTTATCATAACATAATGTAGCGTCGATGATCTCGCGGCGAGAGCAAAGCAATTCGACGGTATGAACGTTTTGGATATTTTCCAAACCACTCTTTCAATTATTCTCAAGTGTTTATTGGAGTTCCGCACGTATCCGACATAGAGTTATGATTGCTTTTATAATTTATATCTACCTTACAGATACTCACCAATATCGATTTGTTTTGATCGAATTTCTATATCAAGTAAAAATATAAAATTTTATTTCCTGAAAGAAGAATTTGTTTTCAAAATTAAGTGTTAATATAATATAAAATATAAAGTTTAATTTTAAAACAGAATACATAAAATATTGCGCTGTGTGATGTTTTAAGGTGATATTGCTAAATTCACTTTCGGCGTCTTTTCTTAATCCGAGCCGTCTATCGCCTTAATTAAAAGCAGCTACAGGCTTATGACGATTTCCTATTATATAACATATACCTCAATGTTTGCTTTCATCTTGTCTGCACGGAACGTAACTACCATATTACTCGAACCCCAAGGAGAAGATTGAATTTTGTAAAGCGCTTAGACGTTTTCTCGCTTGGGGTAACGCGCCCTTTACACTTTTTCCAGTTATTTTTCTTTGACATTAATACGTATTCCACAATCTTGGGCCAAATAATTAACCGCTTTCGAACACTATCGATATCGAAGTTGCGTGTTTATTGGCACATTTTATCCGTGTGTACGAATGTATATGTATTTACGTATCAGTAAAATGTATAAAACGTGCATGCACTTTGTACATCGTAAACCATGAAATATATTACATGTTTAAATATTATCTCGTGCTCTCGGCACGTGATATAAACCCACTATGCAAAATTCTATTAACGTCGAAGAATAAATCTTGTCTTGCGACGTTCACGTTTTAATATGATTCGATGGCTGTTCGAAAAAGCTCCATTTTAAGGAAATACAATGTTTAATTGGTCGCGTGTTGAATTCAATCACCGGGACGCGTCACAGTCGCGTCAAAGGGCTTTTAACTTGACACAGCTCATCACTCTCGTCGTGGATCTCATCGGTGCCAGGTCACGTGTAAAAGAAAGAATAACGGCTAACTTTATTATTCGGAAAAAGAAGAATATCGCTCAAAATGATGCTTATAGGACAATAAAAGTTTGATACCGTACGCTTGATTCTGTTTTGTCGCATGATTAATAATAATTATAATTATATCACATGTGTTCGATAAAAGAGTGGGCTCATACAAATCGTGAATTATGAAGGGGAAGTACGGACAAAATGATATGGTCTTTTATTTTTTAATTATATTTATTTATTTACTGATAGTATAAGCAGTCTCAATCGTTTTTACCCTAATTTCCTTAATTACTAATTTTTAGGAAAGCATTTCACAAATGAATCGCGTTTGGTTCTCTTTGGGACATTAGCACATGAAGCATGGCTCAGAACGGAAAAAGATGGTTTTGCGCTAAATACATGTCTCTTTTTTACCTTGGATTTTTTGGTCTGTTTTCAGAAGTACGGTAGAAGTTAAAAGCCAATCGCCTTTAATAGGTTTCACTTTTCTTTTTTTTTTTGCTTCGAATAAATTACCCTGTAGTTCTTGCGAAATAGTATTATGTCATTTTGTCCATTGTATAAGTATGTCATTTTGTCTGAAAGTGATAAAAAATTAATAAAAATTACATCAAACGTCTCAAAATTGATCAAAATCACTAGTACTTCGTTCACTAGTTTATTGATTTTAATGGAAATGATCACAAATAACAATAAATAGGTCCTATAAAAAAATTCGAAACCACCTTCAAAATATACTTTTGAAGACGCGATATACGTTTGAACTGACTACTTCGACAAGACTGTGACAATGACGCTCAACATCTCACAAGATTGTGATTATGGATTTCTTCATGTGATACAGTCGCAGAAACATAATTAAAACTAACCAATTTCGATTTTGTCTATATATACAATTTTGTCTGCCTATAAGCAAGTATGCTTATTTTTTGTTTTAAGACTTTCTAGTAGTTTTGTCATCAAAAGTAGGACTTTTGGATTCAGCTTATTCAGAGAAGACTATCTATTGAATTCTTTTAACAATCAAGATTTTGCAAGATTTATATTACACCAATGTGTTTCTTATATGAAGGCGCAATATACGTTTGAACTGACACTTAGACAAGACTGTGACAATGACGCTCAACATCTGACAAGATTGTGATTATGAATTTCTTCGTGTTATACAGTCGCAGAAATGTAACTAAAACTAGCCAATTTGTATTTTGTCCATATGTCTTTTTGCCTGGCTATATAGTATGCTTATTTTTTTATTTAAGATCTTCTGGTAGTTTTGCCATTTCAATTTAGGACTTTTTGATTCAGCTTATCCAGAGAAGACAATCTATTGATTTTTGTTAATGACCAAGTTTTTGCAAGATTCTTATTACACCAATGTGTTTCTTAATCCACTTGTCAACTTTTTGGATTTATCAAAATTTTAAAGAATTTCGGTGATATAGTAAAATGCACAGCTAGTTCCTCCATCAGTTTATCTATGGAATAATTGGGAGATATCTCGCAGCATTTGTAATTCGCTTTAACTGGTTACAAATAACGGATATTGTTTGTCAACAAGACTTGCTCCCAAATTCGTCATTGTGCATTATATATATCGCGATGTTTCTTATTGCTAACTAGCAGTTGCATTCAGCTCTGTGTGCAGTGGTAGCATGCATAAGAAAGTTAGTATGTTACTGTCACGCAAAGAGTTGTATGGAACTCAGTTTGCGGTTATCGTCTTGTTTAAGTGAATGCGCTGTACTGGTTAAGTGCTATAGTGTAGTTAGAACTGATTATGTTGCAGTTGTAAGAACTTACAGCTTCATCGGGGAATACTTCGCCGCCGTCGGAATTAGCAATGATAATTTCATATACATAATGGTTATGGACTCTTAAGCATCATCTTCATAAATGCACAATTCTTTGATAATGGTTATTTTTTACGCGTAGTAATTATGTAGATTCCACAAAGTAACTGTAAACAGTATTGTAAAGCTGTTAGAGATTTTTAACTACCTTTTCTTATAAACGTGTAATACATTAAAAGCTCATGTTGTGACACAGTTGGTTAAAATAGACGACTTCTAATTTTTTCTAGGTGTCGCGCTGCAGCGTTAAGCGTCCTGCTTTGTAATCACTGGGTTTTATATTGGAAGGCAATACATATTGGTTGTCTATTTTCTAAAATTAAAGAACGTCTGGAAAAATTATTTAGGGAAGGGCTATTTTTACTATAAAACATATTTCTAACTAAAAATGACTTGATTTGAGGTTGTCCGGAATTTAAATTTAAATACATAAGTCAAATACTACCAATGGATTGCCTTCTAAAATGCGACTTAGATGAGAAGTATTTAAATTTAATTTAATTAAAACAATAATTGATAATTACCACACTAAATACAATACGAATTGCCTATAAACTATTTTCAAAACGATAATTAATATTCGAAATATATTTATGTACTGAATGTTGTAATGTTAACAGACATATGCGAACATGTAAATTGCCATATCGAATTTCTGACAAAACAAAATAAAATTAATGAAATACGGTATTTATAGAATATAATTAAAACCATTATATCAATTCGTTTCATATATCATGAGCATTAAATATTAAAGTTATCTGGATATACAAGCTATTACAAACAATATTCGTGTAATTGATTAAAATATGTCGAAATATTTATTTATATTCTATATTATAAACATTATATTTATATTATTTGCTAAGATTTGCATTCAATTTGAGCAGATCATAATATATTGCATATTTAACAGTAAATTCTAAGTACATATACAAAATTAATAAATGTGAATTCCAATATCGAATTAAGCTCTATGATTTATGTTATATATCTAAATCACTAAATTAGTTCAGTTATTTGTAATTACTGTATTATATTATGTAATTTCACATATAGGGTGTAACTATGATATGTTAATGTAGGTGTAACAATAATTTGCAGAACATTTTCGAACAAAACAATTGAACTTTACGCCGTATATTGATTATCATTAAATTCTTTGACAATCTAAATGAAATTATATCAACGGCTAGTTAGTGTATATTAGATTTATATATTTTTAATTCATTATTATTACGTGCTCCATAATAATTCCTTTTTAATGTATACCGTATTTAACGTGAAAACACTCACTGCGGGCGATATTAATATTTTAAACGTGACATTATTGCAATAAAAGTGTAATTAGTCTGGGTTGCATCAGAATGCTAATTTGATAAAACGCATAATATTGCACTGTTGTTGGCCGAATGTTTATTTATAATCGAGCCAAAATTTACATACATTGAATCCGCAAAATATTAAATAGCATATTCTGCTTCTGCTGATACTCTCACATCAAGAATTGATTGTTGTTTTGTATATACGTTTACGGTTTTAGTCATAACAATCTGGACCCGCCCCAAAATATTACCCTTAACGCTGTCACACGTACCACCAAATACAGAAATCAAATTTGTTATTTTTATTTCAACGAAAACGGCAAGAAAATCCAATAAGCGTGAATTTAATGGCCGTTGCAAGCGTAGGGCGTTCCGAACTGTCAAACGTAACTTTTGCTTTGCGGTACCGAAATATTCCGTATTTTGAACCATTTACAATATAAATCGTGAAAGAGGGCATAGCCAGGGAAACCTGTGCGCAGAACAAGGAAAATATTTATTATTGAATCACGTTTACGACGGTCCAAATGTTTTTCTGACGCGATAAAATGGATAGGGCACTTTTCTGATAACTGATAGCTATTTGGATATTTTTCTCTATAAGCTTATTTATTTATTGTTATCATTTACTAAATCCTTATGTATTAGAATATTTTTAAACTAGTGGTGCATGGCATCGTGTCTTAAGGCAAATTGCTGGAATTTGGATATTTTTCTCTATAAGCTTATTTATTTATTGTTATCATTTACTAAATCCTTATGTATTGGAATATTTTTAAACTAGTGGTGCATGGCATCGTGTCTTAAGGCAAATTGCTGGAACTTCCCGTACCGTAATTTATAATTTTTAAAAACATTAAATTTTTTTGAAAACTGAAAAAAATGAATTTAGAAATTTTTGAAAAAATTGGATTTTTTTAAAACAAAATATTTTTTTATTTGATTTTTTTTTTTGAAAATTTTGATTTAAAGACTAAATATCGAAGCGCGTAAGCACCGCATTTAAGTCTAACATTATATATTTTTATACGAAGCCCAAAGAAATGTAAACAAAATTTGTACTTATCATGTTCAATGTGCATGTTCAATGATCATTTTTGACCGCCAAATGGACGTTCTGTTTTCTCAAAATTGAATTACCAATTTAGGCACTTTTTGCTCTGTATTTTCGAAACGGCTGGACCTACCTTTGTCAAAAACTAACTAGCACGTCATCTTATCAATAGAAATCGAATGTTTTTGAATCATTCAAATCGGTTGATCCGCGTTCTCGAAATCGTCGAAGAAAAATTGTATCCGCACATACATACACACACGCATACACATATAGACACACATACATCAATTTTTTTAAGGCATGCCAAAATGTTCAGAAACCTTTGAAAAGTAAAGATATGCAAAAATTTTCATTTTATGATTTTTTTGCGATCACTATATCTTACCCTGCCGGAAGTTAATAATTATTATATATTTCGTAATAATATCACTAACTTCGATGATAGCCAATTGAATTTTAAGATTTTTTTATACATAAAATGAATAATATATGTTATAATAATTCACATTTTAAAAGAAATTTATTTATTATTAAATTCATTAAATTAGTGGACTAATCAATAGGACTTAAAAACATTTCATAACTGCATTTTTACTATGATCCATTTGGTATAATGCTATGCAGAGGGGTTATGAGAGGACAGCTCTTATAATTCGCTGATTGTTTAGCATTATTATTTATTGGAACATATTTCCAATATACAAAATATTTTGTTTGATTATTTGCATTTGCTGAATAATTTATTGATAATTAAAAGCTCATGGAATAAATATTAAAAAATACCAATAACTGAAACCAATACAATAAATAATTAATTAAATATGCAGAACCAAACTTCTGTTCAGGCCCGTCATAAAGGTTGTGTATTTATCTAGCGTAACTTTTTAGTGACACAGAAGTAATATTTTGTGATGTATATTATTGTAGTATGTAATATGTATTCAATTGATATTGGCCAGAATGTGTGTATAGAACGAGGCCATTTTAATTTAAAAAAAAAAAAAAAAAAAAAAAAAAACTTTTTAGTGGACTGTGTGGAATAAGTTTCTGTTAGAATCATTAGGAACCAATTTATTTCAAAAACTCCGCATTCACATAACTATTTAAAATAGGTATATCTCTATGTGTACATAAGTCATAATTAATATGTATTTTATATCTATTTATAATGTGCAATGTAATACTGAATTTACCGAGTTAATTTAGAGAAAGCAATACATTAGCCTTTCAGCAAGTTAACATGAACTCACGTTTATAAGTTTATAAATGAACCCGTTTCGGTGTATCTTTGGTTGAAATCTTTAATTACAAAGTTTCCACCTACAAAATTAGTGCTAACATTTCTTTTTCCTCTATATACAGTTTTGCGTACTAATAGAATACCCTTGCCCTAATTAAATACTCGACTACATAATATTTTGGTGTAGTTTTGCTCATTAGACATTTATATCATTTATTTTTAAACAACTTTTGCCATAGAGCGCGCGTCCTGTGTACTTCGTTGTATTCAAAACCTGTATGGCATTATTAAAACCCACCGGGTATTGCGTTCGTTGTGTAAAAGTTTCCGGAGAAGTTACTTTTATTCGTATTTCTATTCACTAAGGGCCTGATTTAATAATGCTGCAGCGACGCATTTAAATTTGCTTGTGACATTTCGGTAATACTTTTTTTTCTGCGGCGTACTTGTTATTTATACAACTTTTAAAATTGCTGTGATATTCTTCATTTTCATCAATTATTCATAAGAGTCTTAAATTAGATTTGTTGGAAAAATTCGATGTATAAAACTTAGTTTTCTTATGAATAAACGATGTTATCGTTTCCTAATTATACATTCAATTTATGTTCATGTCTTAACTTATTAATTATTGATAAATCAAGAATACCTGACCCGTATTCTTTCTTATCAGATACAATTGTTAACTTTTCGTAGGGCAAGTTAAAGTAATAGCAAAAAAATCGAAAATGATATATATCTTTACGTTTCGTTTAAGATTTTTGAACACTTTCACAAACCTTAGAAAAAATGTATGTATGTGTGTGTGTGTGCGGATACAAATTTACGTCGACGATTTCGGGAACACCGATCAACCGATTTGAATAATTCAAAAAACATTCGATTCGTATTGATAAGGAGACGTGCTGATTTATGTTTGGCGAATGCAGGTCTAGCCGTTTCGAAGATACGGAGCAAAAAGTGCCAAAAACAGTAACTCAGTTTTTAAGACAACGGAGCATTCGATTTTAATAATTCAAAAAACATTTTACTTGTATAGACGAGATGAAGAACTGATTAAATTTTTGGATTAAATTAAACAAAAATAAGTTAAAAAAAATAGCGGTCAAAAATGTTTATTGGACATATGTACATCAAATTATCAGAAATTTTATATAGATTTTAATAATATGCACACATTTTGTGTAAATTTTTTGGGTTCCGTACCAAGATTTTTAATTACGGTACGGGAAGTTCCAGCAATTTGCCTCAAGGTACGATGCCATGCATCCCATTAGTTAACTTCCCGTAGGGCAAGTTATAGTAATCGCAAAAAAATCGAAAATGGATATTTGTATATATCTTTACGTTTCAAAGCCTTCTGAACATTTTGGCATGCCTTAGAAAAAATGGATGTATTTGTGTGTGTGTATGTGTATGTGTGTGTATGTGCGTGTATGTGTGTGTGCGAAAACAAATTTTCGTCGACGATTTCGGGAACACGGATGAACCGATTTGAATAATTCAAAAATTATTCGATTCGTATTGGTACGGAGACGTGCTGATTAGTTTTTGGCGAATGCAGGTCTAGCCGTTCCGAAGATATGGGGCAAAAAGTGCCAAAAACGGTAACTTAGTTTTTAAAAGAACAGAGCGTCCGATTTGAATAATAAAACATTTTACTTGTATAGACAAGATGAAGAACTGATAAAATTTCCATGAAGGCAGGTCTGGCGGTTTTGGAAATCTAGTAAAAAATGTAAAAAAAATGCCATTTGGCGGTCAAAAATGATCATTAGACATATGCACATCAAATTATCTGATTTTTAGAGATTTTAACAATGAGTATAAATTTTGTTTACATTCCTATGGTTTCCGTACCGATGTTTATCCGTTAGACGGCGACGCGGCGCTTACGCGCTTCGATATTTTGTCTATATGCAGTTAAAGCAGTACGATTGCTTTGAAAAAAAGTTCAGAATTTCCAAAATATTTCAAAATAAATTTTTCTTCAAAAAGTCTTTTTTTCAAAAAAAAAAGTAAATTTTTGTCAAAAATTTATAGTTTCTCAAAAATCTAATTTTTTCAGAGTATTTTTTTTTTCAAAAATGTTAATCCTTTAAAAAAAAAAAATTTTTTGGTACGGGAAGTTTCAGCAATTTGCCTTAAGGTACGATGCTATTTGCCCCACTAGTTTGTTCATGATTTGTACGAGTTCGTCACGAATCATAAATCGGTGTGTTTTGTCGACTGTAGATATTGAAATTCAATCTTTCCCTGATCGTGAATGACGGTAGTTAGAAAATATGTCCCAGTACGATACGTAAACTAATCTTAATTCTTGCCATAAAGAAGAGAACATTGCTCACATAAATACGTTCTCTATTGTCAGTTATGAGCTTCGTCACGGGCGGGCACCGTCCTCTATCGTAATCTGAATGCAGTTATCAGTTCCGTCGAGAAAGTGCGTCCCCCGGGGCATAGAAAATAAAACTATAGATGGGTGCGTAATGGCCGTTTTAATAGTTTTCTTTTGCTACAGTTCTCCAAATAGAATAAGACGGTTCTGATTCTCTGAAGCAACTTTGCCATTTTAGTACAATAACATTGCATGGCATCGATATAATTAGGCAAACATATCTCTGATCGTCTGTTCCTGGCCAGTCTGCAATGTGAGCTGAAATAATAAACTTCTGGTGTTTACGACGCCGTTTTATTTATATTTAGCAACTTTATGTTGTTATTATTTGTATCATTGAGACATTTCTACACGTAGATTCCAATGAATGCAAAGTAAGTGTGTGATTTTCAGCAGACCATTACTTTGGTTATTTTAGGTTTTTAAAAGTCATGTTTAATTTGTTTGCCTGAACTACTGTAAATTTAATTTATCCACTATATAATTTTACAAAATCGTTTTAGAAAGATTTAAAGATTTGAAAAATTATGATATACAACACAAAATCACAATTACAAAATTGTTTTTTTTTAATTATTCTTTTTATTGAATTATAATCTGTCTTTACCAAAAAGAAGACATTCAGTAATTTTGATGATTTATGAAATATTAACTATAATAACATTAGATCTAAAATGTTACCCAGTAGTAAGCCTTTCCAATTTTGATATATTAAATTTAAATTTTGTGATTATATAGAGTCAACTTAAAAATAAAAAGATCTATGAGGTAAATGAGTCAAAATTGAATAAATTCTGAATAATATTATAGATTTATTTATCAATACATTTTTCATAAATGTAATAACTACGAACATTATTGCTACCTGTAGGGTAAGTTATATTAACGGGCCAAAAATCGAAAATGATTTTTTTTTGCATATCTTCTCGTTTCAGAGGTTTCTGAACATATTGGCATACCTCAGAAATAATGGATGTGTGTGTATGTGTGGAGACAATTTTTGTCGATGATTTCGGGCGTACGGATTAACCGATTTGAACGGTTCAAAACAACGATTTTCATTGACGTGCTGATTAGTCTCCGACGAAGACAGGTCCAGCGGCTTCGGAGATATAGAGAAAAAAGTACAGAAAATGACAGTTTTTAAGAGAACGGATCAACTGATTTGAAGGATCTAAAAACATTCGATTCGTAATGATGGGGAGAAGTGGTGATTAGATTTTGGCAAATGCAGGTCCAGTTTTGGAGATACGAAGCTAAATGTACAAAAAATGGCAGTTTTTTAGAGAACTAAGCATCCAATTTAAATGAATTAAAACACTTTTAGCCGGTCTTAGCGAAACTATTGCTTTCGGGAAATGATTTTTTTAAATTTTCATAAACATTTTTTTTTGAATATCGAAATATAATTCGGATTTTAATTCTAATTCTAGCTAGAGTTCTAAACATCACTTGTATAATACTTCAAATAAATGATTTTAACTCTTCAGTTCAACTTCAGTATGTATAATACTTATAAATATTAGACAAAGTTCTTCATTTTAAATCCGATTGATTAAGTTTTGTTTACTTACTTTATATAAAATGATTTTAAATGTAAATCATATTCATAAAATGTATTTAACATCTAAAATAATACTCTAAAAAAATAAAGACGTCAAATCCAAGATATGCATGTGAACGTTTGATTGATTGTTAAGGTTTTGATTATTTTCTTCGTACCAACTGTAATTTATTTTGCTTACGCTCCATCATTTCCGAGCCACAGTACACGTATTTTGTGCGAATCATCCCAAACAAATTGAAAGCGTTCTCTTACTTAAACCATTTTTCTTACTTCCGCAAAGTTTTTCTTGGCCATTTGACAATATACGAAACTGGACAAATAAAAATACCAACGATTGTATATTTAATATCTGTTTAAAAGCTAAAAGCCTAAATGTAAATTTCGCGATTTGTGATGCTATTAATGATTATAGTAAATGTAACGCCGTTCATCGACTTCGACATGAAATTTCCGAATCTGATGGCAATTTGCCAAGAATAATCGGTTGGAAATTAAGTTCGGGATTAAACTTTGTTAATTACTGTTTTTTTCACACATGATTTTATTTATACATATATACATATAGGTCTAAAACATAAGCTTCATGCAGACATTTATTCTCGTATGCAAGAATGTATGTTTGGAAATACATGCAGGGTTTGTGAATTCGTACAGACGAAGTCTAATTTAATCGTAAGCTGGGAAATTGAATGTACATCATTGCAAACGGAAAACATTCCTGCAACAGATTGAAGTATTCCAAATGTTTTTCACAAGTGCAATTTATGGAAATTAAGGATGCGAGAGTGTATTTTATGCACGTCGAAAGATACAACTCGGCAAACAATTTGCAGTTTTATTGTTACAAAAAATTACAACTCTGCTATTTATTAGAAAATCGGAAAAGTAAACGTAAATAATAGAAGTTTCCATCGAATGTGTGTAATTTAAAATTCAAACATAAAAATATAAATAAATCGTACATATTTGGTTCGGATATTATTAGTCAAATAAAAATTCTACAAGAAAAATAAACCCAAATCAAAAATATTTTTGTGATTACACATAAATTCATCAAAAAATAATAATTTTGTGAAAAGAAAATTTCAGTATAATAAAAACAATCTATTCCTATGTGTATATTCTGCAAACTCAATCAATCGGATTTAAAATAAAGAACATTGTCTAATATTTCTTTATATTATATGAACTGAATTGCAAAGTTAAAATTATATATTTAAAGTATATGAGTGATGTTTTGAACTAGTTTAGCCAGTATTAGAATTAAAATCTGAATTATTTTTCAATAATTAAACAAAAACTTAAAATTAAAAAAAAAATTAAATAATAAAATCTTTCCTCAAAAGCAATCGTTTCGTTTTTAAATCATTCAAATTGTACGCTTAGTCTCTAAAAAACAGCCATTTTTTGCACATTTAGTTCTATATTTCTATATACACATACACATACATACATACACATACATCCATTTTTATGAGGTATACCAAAATGTTCAGAAACCTCTGAAACGTGAAAATATGCAAAAAAATTTATTTTCGATTTTTGGCCCATTACTATAACTTACCCTACGGGAAGTTAATAAAAATATAAAAAAGAACTTGCGTTCAATTAACACGTTAACGGTGCCTTCTTCCTATATATGATAAGTTGCTTTTGTGCTCCAATCGTCCGGAAATTTACGACTCTATCTTTCGTAGAAAATCTGTCAACTACTGTTTGCAGCAATTTTTCATGGACTGTCGTGTGACAAATGTCGATACCATTTTAATGCGTATATTTGATATCTCTATACACCGGAGGCATCAGCTGATTTCAGTCCTAGTCCATTACAATCCCATATACCTACATTACGTCGGTTCGGTTCGGAATGCGTGTTTTAATTTTGTACCTGTGTCGATCTAACTGAAGCGATAATGTCCGCATTGAACTTTGATGATCGTGTAAGGGTATGTATTTCGATTGCTGTTCTTTTAGGGTTGTTTGTATGTTTTTGAATTTCGACAATTGTCGATGTCGATATGTTTTATAGGAAATGTCATTACAATATGAGTAAAATAATGAAGGTCGTTAGATCATGATTTTTTTTTTATTTATATATACATTATTTTATATCTCGGACAGACAGATGTGCCTGGTATGAGAGATTATGAAAACAATTTTTATATTTTATATATACATTTCATTAATATAATATCTATTATAATTAAAATATCTCTATCTTTATATAACTCTTCAGTCTTCTTTGTCTTCAATTTCCTTGTAATATTCATTTAGTTATCGTTTGGCGATTATTTGGCATGCAGTTCCTTAAAATTTTTGTCATTTTAAAATTAAAACACTCGTATATATGTATATGTATATTTATATATATCTACTATGATTCTTATATGTGTGTTGCGTGAATTTTCAACACTATTTATTTTTTTATTTTTTACAAATCTTTCATGTTATTTTAATTTTTATGTTTAACTTCCCGTAGGGTGAGTAATAGTAATCGCAAAAAATTCGAAAATGAATATTTTTATATATCTTTACGTTTCAAAGGCTTTTGAACATTTTGGCATACATTATAAAAATGAATGTATATGTGTAAACATGTACGTGCGTATACAATTTTTATCGACGATTTCTAGAACACGGATCAACCGATATGAATGATTCAAGAAACATTCGATTCCTATTGATAAGGAGACGTGCTGATTAGTTTTTGGCAAAGGCAGGTATAGCCGTTTCGAAGATACGGGGCAAAAAGTGCTGAAAATGGTATTTCAGTTTTTGAGAGAATAGAGCCAAGAAGTCGAATGTTCTATTCTATTTTTTTCACAGTTTTCAAAAAATTAAGAAAAAAAATTTGGTACGGGAAGTTCCAGCAATTTGACGTGTACACCACTAGTTATTTTTTTCGATACAGGGTTTGATTGCACTGACACTTTAGTTTGTTGATTTATTAAGATTTTAAGGGTTATGTATGAAAAATTTCAATTGATTCCACGAAATATTTATTTGTTGGTATTTTTTTATAATATTGAGTAGCATTTTTAGGTTCGACTATTTACAATGCAAAATGTGGTAAACATACTGTTCAATCCAGAAACATTTTAATCTATGTATACGGTAAAGATGTGCTGATTAGTTAGAGAAAGGGGTAAAATACATCGAGTTTAACTGTTTAGAACCAATGCCGTAAAATCGGTTTACTATTATTGTTATCCCTTGAAAATAATTACTTCCCGAGCAACTTATTAAATTTTATCATTATTATTTTCTTACTATATTTTGATAAACTTTTATATTTTTCGATTTTATAATAATCACTGCAGTTTATTTTATATACTACTTATATACTAGATGAATGAGGGTTTCAAATATCTCGAGAATTTTTTAAACTGCTTCCCAAATCTCACACGGAGCCAGAATAATCCTCTGTGATGTCTAGAACTCTGATTCTAAACTTCTCATTTATCAGTTTTTGTGCCGGTGATAAGTTGATACTTCTTCGACTTAAGGTTTCCTGACATTCAACGTCGATAGTTTTTTTGTAACAATCTCCATCCCTAAGTACGGGTCTACAAGGGACAGTTGACCTGACTCGCCGATAACATGCAGGGATCATTTTTACATCAGTCACGTACGTACCTACCGGATTCTTGTTATTTATTTATAAGGACATGTGTACTGGTTTATTAACCCGTATCACGCACTGTCGAATGGGGGTTGCTTTGCCGTGATTGCACTTATTCCTTGTTAGTAGTGTTACGGGTCTCGTCCTCACTAGCGCTCATTTAGATCAACGGCATTATTTACATGGATGCTTTCTACGGTCGTCTTCTTCTTATATCATGCTCACTGATTTTTTGTACCCAGATTAATATGTCGTCTCCATGAGATTTGGTTTTAGGCGCAGTTTTGTATGATTAGCCTAAATTTAGTAGGGAGTGTCTGTATTATACGTATGTATATATATGACCTCTCTACCTAGTTGAAAGATTTCATCTCACCGTAGAGAAATTTGTATTACGCAAAATCTATGATATTCAGTATAGATTTTACATAATCTTCATATACATGCGAGTACTCGTATATATATTTAAGTTTATATGAACAATTCGAGATAGGATAGACATCACATCGTGGATATTTATGTTCAGGAAAGACGAGAAATTCAATATATATATGCGATAGATTTTCAGTACCTTATCCATATGAGATTGCCACTGGTATAGTTACATGTTTATTCACTTAGTTCTTCGTACGTGCTTCATCGAAGTAGGTGGACATCTTCATTACAAATAGTATGATATCATCGCATAGTCTTCTCACTATCCGCATTTTATATATGTTTCAAATATAATTTATCAAAAAAGCCGGTCTTATAATAGTTCGTCTTTGTGAATACGAAGAGACGTCGAAATGATTTGTTGGTTTACCGTAATCTTCTATTATTCGTGAAACTTTTAAAGTTGGAAAACCAACGTCTTTTGTTCGAAGCGGATGAGAAGTGCTTTGCAATTAGATTAGTTTTATATTTTATTACGCGTGCAACCGTTCAAAGCGTTTATTGAATATTGATTTTTACGTATTGCAAACTAGTGATATGTAGTGTGTTGGTAAAAACCAACATTTGAATCATATAGAACAAAGATTAAGATTTGAGATTGAATTGCCAGAAAAACCTATATTTCCCATATACTTCTGTTTATGAGCTTCATTAATTTTAACGAAACTGTTGAAATTGTCACAAGGGGACTTATTTTCAAAATAAAATTTGTAGAGCAGCATCATCGGTGTCAGGATGCTGATAACTTTCTCAGCAAAACATTTTACCAAGCAAGCATTATATTTTCCTGTATCTTCGCCTGTATTATTATATAACACCACATGGAAATGGTAATAAACAACAGAATGTTATCTGTATGGCCCACCTCTTTTGACGGCTCGGCACAATTATTCTCAATTAGAGTACGGTAATCAAGCGCGTTTCTCGTAATTACAGAATCAATCATTATTAACATATTCATTGCAGTGAAATGAAAGCTTAATAAGGCGAAACAGAACGGAATCATGTTGGCGTTGTCTGCTTTTCATTTCGAAAGAAGGAGAAACAATATTGCAATATGTAATGAAACGTGTCAATCACTCAAGATGTGTTTTTATTCTTTTTTATATTTTCGTCCTATGGTTCTCATAATATTTTTCACTTTGTCTGACATAACAGTCAAGCTTTTTAAATATTACTGGTTTGTGAAATATCGTACATCTAATTATGTTACATAACATCAATTGCTGAAACCACCGATGACACCAAGTAAAAGTTGGGTTCTTTCCACTGCTAACAAATGTAGAATCCGCTGCCACCAATATGTGGAAGCTGATCAGTATAGACTTGGTAGACAAAGGCCTTTGATATGATTACTTATTTAATTATTTCTTGTACACAACTGATGGTACTATTATTTATTTCTAACACAATAACTGTTTTGTTTCAAATGAATTTACCTCATGAAACTCAAACTAAATTTTATAATACAACTAGCAAACCGGGCGAACTCTGTTTCACCACCAGATTTCGTTTGGTGATTAAAAGATGAAAAAGATTTGATGGTTTCCAATTGAAATGTTAGGAACTTACTTTTTTTACTTTTTTGCACAATTTTCCAGTGAACACAATGCCGGTTTGACACATGAAATTAACTGAGCAGAGAACAATGAGTAGCTGTCAAACAAATGAGTAGCAGTCAAACAAAAAATATTAGTTTGTAGTACATGCTAAGTACTAAGCTAAAAAAAAGTGTTTTCCGCTTTTCTGTTGAAATCTTTCTTCAATTTTCTTTGCTATAAACCTCACGGAGTCCGAGACCTTTCCACCGAATGCAAAATCGTCGAAATCGGTTCGTGCGTTCGGGAGTTATATCGTCAGGAAGGAAAACCCGACTTATTTTTATATAATAGATTACAAACCAATTTTATACAGTATATGTAATTTTCAATTACATTATTCAAATAATACTTTTTATATGAATAGTTCAACGAAATATGGTATTTTTTTTCAAGTTCAAGTCGGACATTTCCATTCATATGTATTATCTTCTATATGCATTTATTAAACGAAAACGTTATTTGAAGCCGGATGGGATGTTTGCTTGATTATGAGATGAATGTCCAGCGGTTGGTTGACTTTTGCCGATCGCTGCTTCCGATCGTTTTGTCTATGCCCATTGGCATCATAAAATCAAACGTTTGCAAATGCGCCGACAGCGGCGTATTTGTGATTTAACCATACCCTAAATCGCATGACGGCATTTTAATACGTCTGCACTGAATATTGATTCTATGCTGATTCAATTATTCCGTGTTAATACTGCGCATTGCATCATTAATTATTATTTACAGTGCATTTCGCTGCTCTATTCCGATCGGTATATTTTTAAACTTATTGCTGGATGTATTTATAGGGATTTGTAACGAAAGTATTCGTGTTGAACACATTTCTTTGTGGGTTTACCCAATCTCGAACCCTCTTTCAGTATTATGATGAAGCTTTATCAAATGGTGTTAGTTTGAGATTTTGATAAATTGTAATTGAGAAAATTTGGAGGTAATAGGCAATACTATATGAAAGCAGACATTTAGAGTAGAAGAAGTTGTTTCTCAAAAGTTAATGTTATCCTACTCGTAACTACGAAACCCTATAAGGAACATGTTCGATTTTCTCTGAGAAAAATCGACTTTATCTGTTGTAGCATACGATTTGAAGTGAGAGTTTAAACATTATAAACTACTGAAACTACTACAATACTAAACGATACTTAGTTGCATTTGTTATTAGTGCTCTAATTAAAAACCCAATTATAAATATTGTTTCCATGCCACATGATTATTTCCTAAATTACCAAAAAGACGAGCGTACTAGAAGTATTTCTATTTTTAGATTCGGCTTTGTTGTTTTTTATTCTTATTCATTTCAGCAATAGAATCATTTCTTAAAGTACTTTACAGAGACTAATTCTATTTATGCTTTATTGATTTATGCCGAAAATAATATCGTGTGGGCTTAGAAAATTCCACTTCTATGTTACCTTTTTGATATTATACATCATGTTAACATTATATTTAGATTTTAAATATGGAATGTCAATGGAGTGCTACTGTATTTTTTTGTAATTCTTGATTAGAAATATATTATGAATTTTGTCTAGAGCTAGAAATGTTTTTTGCTATTAGTTAGTATTAGTTAATTAGTTTTAATATTTGATCACCAAACATTAACAATTGAGGCATATATGTGTAATTAATGTTGTATGTCATACATGCCATTCGTTTTTATAAACTAATTGTGTATGGCATCAAGCCTTAAGGCAAATTGCTGGAACTTCCAGGACCGTAACGAAATGTTCGAGGAATATTAAATGTTTTGAAATAGATTATTATAAATACTATGACATTGTCTAATATTTATAAGAATTATATAAACTGAATTACAAAGTTAAAATTATTTTTTTAAATTATTTAAGTGAGCTTTAGAACTTAACCCAGAATTAAAATTAAAATCTGAATTATTTTCGATATACAAAAAAAATTGAAAAAAAATTGAATTTATTTTCAAAAGCAATTATTTTGTCAAAACAAGCAGAAAATTTTTCGAACCTTCAAATCGGATGCTTAGTTCTCTAAAAACGGCTGGACCTGCCTTTGCCAAAAACTAATCACCACTTCTCCCCATCATTACGAATTGAATGTTTTGTGGATCATTCGTTGTGGATGCTCCGTTATCTCAAAACCTCTATTTCTATTCTCGATGTTCTGAGGTATGCCAAAATGAAATAATATCTATTATTATTGATTACGGCTTGCCTATGAATAAATAATTAAATACATAAAAAAATTCTCAGAAACCTTCACAACGTGAAGATATGCAAATTTTCATTTTCGATTTTCGGCCCATTACTATAACTACCCTACGGGAAGTTAATAAACATAATAGGATGTAGATGTGCATTGTGGATTTTTTAAAAGGAATAAATTTTTATATACATTGGAACCTTAAAGAGCATCTTTGACAAGGATTTTTCAAAATATATTGTTGAATTTTGTCTTACTAGTGTTTTGCATTGATTAGTAAAATAAGTTTTGCACAAGCGGCGAAGAAGTTGAAGATACAATTGTACGATAGTCAGTCGTTTCGCATAACGAGAATTTTGCTTCGGCCCCTACGATAGCTCACCGACATTCACTGGATTTTTAAATCTAAATAATAATTCGAACATATTATTCTTTCTTTTATTTCTACCACACATTACGAATGACAAAGACTGCCGAACAATATAATTGTAATTAGTTTTTTCTACCCGCTTACGGAAATAACATCGTCCGTGGCTGTCATTTGTTGCGGGACCGGCGACAATGTGTGTGCTCTGGTTTTTACGCTCGGACCTCTTGCTTTTTGTGGACGTTGCCGGTCGTGACAAAAGGTTTCTCTACTATTTTTTTTATCTATCAGTCTTTCTGCCCTGACGTTTGCTGCGGTCTCATAGGAACGAATTCTTCAGATGGTAAATAGAATATAGTAAAATCTCGTAGAGTTGTTTCAAGTTTTGATACTCGATTGGTGATGCGAGATTCTTGTCAATATGTTAAGAACATTTGTGACTACGGGATAAAAAAGCTTATTCAATACCATGCTTTTATGCAATATTTGTCGCATTAATTTAATGGAGTGCATCCGATGTTTTTTATGTACGATACTCATGGTAACATAAAAATATATTTGTCTGTATTACAATGATGTTAATTTTTATTTAAAATATTCATGCGCAAGTCTGTATTATAGCGACATTAATTAACTTCCCGTAGGGTAAGTTATAGTAATCGCAAAAAATCGAACACGAAAAATTTTATATATCTTTACGTTTCAAAACCTTCTGAACATTTTGGCATACCTTAGAAAAAATGGATGTATGTGTGTGCGGATACAAATTTTCGTCGACGATTTCGGAAACACGGAACAAATTTGAATAATTTAAAAGCATTCGATTTGTATTGATAAGGAGAAGTGCTGATTAGTTTTTCGTCCAGTCGTTTCGAAGATATGGGTCAAAAAAAAAAACAAAAATGGTAATTCAGTTTTTGAGAGAACGAAGGGTCCGATTTGAATATTTCAATATTTCAATAAATATTTTATTTATATTGGCTAAACAAAGAACTGCTCAAATTTTTGGAAAGGTAGGTTCAGCGGTTGTGGACTCTCAATAAAAATAAGTTAAGAAAATGCCATTTGGCGGTCAAAAATGTTCATTAGACATATGCATATCAAATTATCAGATATTTTATGGAGATTTTAATAATATGTATCAATTTTGTTTACATTTCGTCTCCATGCTCAAAGTTCAAAATTTCCAAAATAGTTCAAAATAAAAAAAACATTATTTTCAAGTCTTTTTTTTTCAAAAATATTTTTTTTTTTCAAAAATTAAAAATTTCCCAAAAATCTATTTTTTGAGCCTAAAAAAATGGAATCTTTTTTTAACAATTTAATTTTTGGTACGAGAAGTTCCAGCAATTTGCCTTAAGGCAGATGCCATACACCACTAGTTTTTACTAATATTAATGAAGACATCAGTGATATTGAATTCTAAAATATTGTAGTTGAAATGTTTGAAAAGAATTTGTTTATTGCAGCATGCATCAAAATTAACTGCTATTTATACAAAAATTACATTATCAACAATCTCGTTATAATTGTTCGTGAAGTAGTTAACCAATTATAATATTATTCAGACAGATAAAAATCACGATGTGCCTAAGATAAGGTTTTTGCACATCTCATTATTACATGTTATGATTGACGTATGATAATGTATATAATAGTTGATATAGTATGTGCAGTTATATAAATCTTTAATTGAATTTGATGTGTTTATCTAACTGTTATTGTGTTTGTACATGAATATTCTATAAAACCATCATCGGGTTATGGATTTATGAATATTATTTTCTGATAGTTATTTCATTCAATACCATCAATACGAATTATGACATTTGGCTCTGTCGCAGCTTCGGGAAAAGTTTACATTTTAAATTCCTCTTAAATAAGTAGTTCTTCTCCTTCCATTATAAATCTGTTGAAACTTTTCTAGCGTAATAAGTTTTGTGCGCCTTTACTGCAAGAATGCAGAATCAACAGTAATAATTGTAATAATAACATGGATCGAGTATTGCGACGCGTTTAACTTTTCATTGAACTTTTTTCGCTTTCACAAAGCAGAGCGTCATAAATTAGTCTACAAGTTTACCGTCTACTTGAATCGCATCTCTACAATAAGTCCTTTTTTATTTCCCCTGTCTGTTGAGTTGCATTTGCCAAGTACAACTCTGACAATGAGCATTGTACTGCGCGCTGAAGGTGTCGATGCGTTTAGAACGTTCGTACTTTCTTGGTAGGAACACAGACGGAGGAGACGAGATTCTATTGTGGAATGGGACGGAACCCAGCAGATAAAGGCATCTAGACGTCATTATGCTGGATGGATGCGGACAACATGCCATCTGATGATTTGAATAATTGATGCTAATTTACGGAACATAGTGCACAACTTATTGTTAATAGTATTCTACATTCGATTACTATTGCAAATATCTTTACAATAATATAGTAATGCAACATAGGGGCCAATTCTTGGATAAAATAGGAATGTTATGGTAATGCTTTGTCACAGGTCTATCTTTGCATGAGTTGGTAGTAAGGGAAAGTCCATTAACCACGTGAGCGAATTTTTAAGGATTTTTTGAGCCCCCTTCCTCCTTGGTGATATCCCCTCCTCCTTGGTGATACCCCCCCTCCTGCTTGGTGATAACCTCCTCCTTCTTGGTGATAACCTCCTCCTTCTTGGTGATACCCCCCCCCCCCACCAAACATGACGTGTATTCTAGTTAGGGGGCGTCCATTAATCACGTGAACGAGTTTTTAATGATTTTCGAACCCCCCCTCCTCATTGGCGATACATCGTGATAATCAAAATTACCCCCCCCTCTTCTACCAAACATCACGTGTATTTTTAGTTACGTGAAAAAACTGTAATATTTGAATTTTTTTGAAAATGTTTCAATTTTTTTTAAAAAAATAGTTAAAAAATGAATACACGTGACATTTTTTCTATACCCCTCCCTCCCCCCCGCGTTAGTTTGTGATTTTTTGTCAAACCCCTCCTCCCCCCAAAAACCTCACGTGATTAATGAACGCCCCATTACGTGATCAAACTGTAACAGTAATTTTTATTTTTTTTGTAAAAATGCTTGAATTTTTTAAAAAAAAAAACAGTTAAAAAATAAATACACGTGATATTTTACTATACCCCACGCTCCCCTGCGTGATATTTCGTGATTTTCTGTCAAACCCCCCTCCCCTAAATAATAATCACGTTATTAATGGACGCCCCCTAACGAACTGTCATAAAAGCTATGCATTTACTGTGCAATCAGGCATTATACATGTAAAACCTAACTTCACGTATGTGTTATCAAAGAGTCATCAAAAAGTTGCACTTATGATGACATTGTTATTTGACGTTTATGCATTTTCTAGGTTAGGTTTTATGTGCTAAACACCTTGACCGCACAGCAAATACATAGCTTTTTGACAAATCGTTACTACCAACTCATACAAAGATAAACCCGTAACATAGCAGTACCATAATATTTATATTTTATTCAAGAATTGGCCCCTTAGTTTCAGAAATAACTTTGGATGCTGCATTCGTTAAATTCCAACAATTTCGGTCTTTTCTATAGATTCATTAACGTATATATTAATTGAAAACCAAATAATAGTTTCTGTACTACAATTATACGCTTACTCTGACATAGAAATCTATAAATAGAAATATAGTTTTAATGAAATGTCTCAACTTTCATCCTTCTTATGATTCACCTAACTATTAAATGTTTAAATACTCCAAACTTTGCTTACGATGTGATAAATAAAACAAGTATAATTATTACTTACCATTTATTTCTGTATCGTCTTTATTGACATTGAGTTTTATCTGCTTAAATAAAAGTAACATTTAAATAAACGTATGAATACATTTCTATAATTTACATCTTTGTTTCTCTTACAAAATAATTTTCCCACTTTGACATATGATGCTCTGACATTTGTGGAATAATTATAAAAGCTTCGACCAACACTCTGAAATATTATTACTTATATATTATAATACTTACTTCTAATATAATATAATAAATGATAATAAACAGTTTTATTTTCACCACTTTTTTTATTCACCCAAAATTTAAATAACACATGGAAACAACTGAAGAAGATAAACAATGGAATTACTCGAATAGTATAGTTCATTTACGTATTAAATCAAATGGTTCATAATTTTTAATCCTGAGAACATTCTCCCGCATAACGGTGACAAATTTGATGGTCTGAATTTGTCTTTCTTGCTTTCTCATGGTTTTTACGGTGTCGATTAATTCTAAGACCTGCCTTCTTTTCTCAAACACCATTTCAAGTTTTCCAGATACTTTGAATACCTCATTTTGAAATACATTCTTTATTACCGTTCGACGGCCATTCTTATCTTTTTGATTTTGCATGATTATAGTGGTGAAAATACAATTTTTTTATTAAAAAAGATGTTATCACGAATTGAATTTATGTTTCCATGTGGTTCGAATCACTTGATGATATTAAGATGTTTTTTTGTTTCCCAAACAGAGGTAACCAAGGTGATGAAAAGTACTCATAGAAGATATGCCTAAACAATATTAGAATTCAATGTATTCATATAGACGTTTCTCTCTCTCCCGATTTTTACCTTCAGAAGGAATACTTAAAGAGTCCTCCGCTCAGACATGATGGCGCTGCTTTTGGCATTTAAATTAATGGCGCAAAATTTGAAATGAAAATTAATGAATTTTAGTAATCGGGTATTTGAAACTAAATTTGGTATTACAATCATATTATGTTTTGTAATAATACAATAATAACAAAAATATACTAGATAATATTATATTATGATAAATATACAAATTCTGATATTGCCTAGGAAATATACAATCAAATCGAAATATAAATCAACAAAAACACTGCCACTGGAAGATGTGTATTGAATACATAATTGTATATTTTCTAGACTGGCCATTTTCTTTATTATCGTATATGTAATATCTTTACGTTTATTTTATAACAAATAATACTTCTCAAATCATCTTGCCATGTCTTGTCTTTTATTTAGTTTTTGATGATGGTATTATTAGTTTAGACCGAAATTATTACATGAACCGTAACATTTTCACAAGCAAGCAATAGTCATTTTATTAGTACTAAATACAGATGCACACACAATTATATATATATATATATATATATATACACATGCATGTATATTTATATATATACCAATGAGTGTATATACGTTTGCGTTGATTGATTTTTATGATTCTGGGGGTTAACAGTTGAATTTGCTCGTATTATCGGAACTCTACCATTTGTCGTATTCATTATTTTATAACCTGTTCCATAACCAATAAAAACTTTAAAGCAGGTGAAATATATTTCTACAATTACTGGATAAATTTATTGATTTCATTTTAACTTTATCACCATTCACAGCAATGGAACCAATGAAGTTGCAAAGTTTAATCGGTTCTATTCAACTCCACACTGCGTTTTTAATTATAAAACGTATAAAATACACAAATAAAATAAGTTATTTTATAGTTTCGCTGCACACAATGTTCACGTTGCGCGCTATTATTGGAAACTGGAATGTGTTGTAATTTACGTTACAATATAGCATTGGGAAATAAACGCAAGATTAGCCAAACCAAATATATTTAATTTAAAATGATATTGTGATTTCCGTATTCTCAGATATTACGTACATGCAAATAACTACCAACAAATAAATAACAAATGTATTCTGAGTGGATATATATTAATTTAGAAATATGAACAAACAACAATCTTTTTTGCACTAATTTATTAAATAATAATTTTACAAACGTTTTGAGACTAGGTTTGTTTCATCATCAGTGTGTTATAATTTAAAATCTAAATTAGCATTATGTGTTATCCGTAACAAGTCATTCCTTTTACTGCCATACCAACGAACGTCGGAGTCTGAATTCTCTATTCAAGGTCAACTAGGTGAGTCACGAAATGTGAAATAGGATAGAGAAAGAATAAGGCCCAAATATAATAGATGTCGATAGGAGAAAAAATATTATTTGAAAGGAAACGGCTTGTTTATAAAATATTGTTTTAAATTATTATAGTTAAAAATATATGTACATATATGTACAAATGCGTACTCATAACTTACAATTAGTTAATCTTAGTGTTAAAATAGAAAATTCAATAATCCATGGTATCAGGATATGGTAATGCACTACACTATACACACTATTACTTCTTTATAAACGTTTCATATCAATGCATCATTAACTTCAGCAACTTCATTCTTTGATACAATTTCAATGTTTCATTTACGTTTTGTTCTGTCAGACCTTTGAGGGCAATAGCTCCGACTTGGACGCATTTGACATTTGTAGATAACATTGCGCCCATATCACCATCAATTAACTGTAGGTCATCAGTGTAGAGATGCGAGCGTTGTATTTTAACCCCTTCGCTTACCAGCTAGTATCCAAATTTACGGGCCAAAAACGACACTAAGGTCGGCCGCACGCAGTGGCATAAACAACTTGGCTCGGCGTTCGAAACTGTACAAATCATAAAATTCCTGTAGTTTGTATATACACGTGCTCGGTACAATTAACTTCACAAGATGTTTGATAAATAATTACATTTATTCTTAAATAAAACTGAAAATTGATTATTACAAATATATAAATTTATACATATTATTATAAATTTATATATTTGTGCGAAAAGTATGTCGCTACCACTGTCAGTACTACTGGTAGCAAAGTCATCACTGCTATGTAATTCATCACTAATTTTTTCTTGAAGACATTATAGTGTGTATTTTTTTTAAAACTTCTTACAAACCATGTATGTATATGCTTCACCAAGTTTCGGAAATGTATTATTTATGTTTCGTCCGGTAGACTTGCGACGACTCTAAGGCGTCCTATTCGTGTTTGGACCGATAACCTTGCGACGACTCTGAGGCGTCATATTTGTGTTTGGGCCTAATACCTTGCGACGCCTCTGAGGCGTCATATTTGTGTTTGGGCCGATAATCTTTGGACGCCTCTGAGGCGTCTTTGTAAGCGAAGGGGTTAATTACATAGCGCCGAAGATGGAGTCGGTAGTTACCGACATATGTCAGCAAAGTTTTCACAGTGTTGCTGTAGACTATTTCCCTACAATGTACTGTATCTGCTGAGGAACTTCCCTGTAATAGGCAGAGGGCAAACAGGCTTTTCTAAATATAAAGATCATAGTAATATTTTTTATATTATTAGTAATAATAGGTAATATTTATATATAATCTATTAACCCTTTCCGGATCTCGCGGATTGCAAGATTTATATGTATTTTGCCGGTGGCATCCGAGAGGAAAGGAATAATTTCATACTTCATATGTAGGGTATAGTGGAGCTCCAAAAAGATTCATAATTTTTTTTAACGTTACTATTTTAAAGTAGAAGGAAAAACATGTGTAACCAGCTATAACCTTAATTTTTAACGTCGCTATCAGAAACTAAATGGCTATATAACAATATTCATAACAAAAGTATTTTGTTTCCTCGCTTGTTTTTTCAGTTTTGAGCTCGTTTATGATACCTGATTATAATTTTTACACATACTTGATTTAATTGTTTCAAAAAGTATTTGTTATTTTAAATCATATTCAACAGTAATTTTTATATAACATTTATAAAAGCTTGTACGTGGTGGGGTAAAAATGGATCAACTTAACTTTTACACTGATAGGTGTGAACAATAAACAAATAGTATATAAAACGTAAATTAAGTTAATTAACCAAATTAATAGTTGCTGATGAAATACTAGATCTAGGTTGTATACGGCATAATCTGTGGAATAAATGCGCTCCTGATTATAATTTTTACGCATACTTTAATTGTTTTATAAGATTTTTTTAATTGAATTCAACAGTTTTTTTTGTATAACCGCTATAAAAGCTTGTATGTGGGTGGGGTAAAAAGGACCAACTCAACTAAACACTGA
This sequence comes from Ctenocephalides felis, assembly GCF_003426905.1. NCBI lineage: Eukaryota > Metazoa > Arthropoda > Insecta > Siphonaptera > Pulicidae > Ctenocephalides > Ctenocephalides felis. Next base: position 162,533,235 of record NW_020538040.1, read on the forward strand.
CATAGTTTTAAACAATAAGAAAATAGCAAATAAATAGTTTAAAACGAGCATTTTTACAAGAGATAATTATTAAATAAATTAATAGTTATTCTAAACTCTGCTGACGAAATACCAGATCAAGGTTGTATACGGCATAATCTTTGTAATAAATGTGACCATAAATGTTTTATTTTGCATTGGTTAAATTATTTAGATAGCATGTCGTGAAATCTTTTTAAAATAAAAAATAAGACGTTGTATCTGGCTCGATGGCTCTCTATTTTCACCCAGCCTATGGGTAAAAAGGAACATTTGACAAATTTTAGAAAAAAAAACAAAATTTCTACAAGAATTAACTAGGAATTTTACTGAACATAGTTCGATAATTGTTGGTTTAATACATTTTTTGCGTGATGTTCATTTAGCTTAGTTTATTTTTTATTATTTTTATTTGTTGACTTTGTATACAAGTACATCAGTCCATATAATTTTATAATTAATCTTTACACTTTTATTTTATTTGCTTGTATATAATTGTATAGTGCACCATATATCCTTTTCTTTATCAATAATGTTTATAAAACTGGTTGGGATGGAGATTTTTTTCCTTACTATAATTGATTAGACAGTATAATTACTCAGGGTCGAATTGGAGCTTTGTGCCCCACCTTACCTTATTATAAATATTGATTTTATCGCGAAATAATTTAAAATACAATATAGATAGAAATAAAACAATATATTTAACATTAAATAACATTAAATAATAAAAGTTTTAGATTATTGTATTTTACGAATAAGCATCTACTCCGGTCTGCGCTCGAGTTGTCCGTTTTCAAGTTTTGCATAAAAAGGTTTGCAACGCCCTTTTCTTTTCTATAATTTATTTATATTCATATATTCCGATTCCGATTTATATTATATTTTTCATTGATTTGTTATTGTGATATATCCTAGAATCGGTCCTAGCTCTTGGACCATATATACATTTGCACATAGTAGTTTCCTACGCTCTCCGCAAAGGTTGAAGTTAACGCAGCCATCCGCCGCGTTTACTGAACCAAATTGAAATGGAGAAGATTGACTGTACGTGCCAGGGTATAACAAACGTTTTTCGATTCCCTGAATTACGCCCGTGCGCTGTTTTTTTTATATTTATTTTTCACGGCGACGACCGAAATCCGAATGGAACTTGAGCTAATAAAGAATTGTTGTCAAATTACATTGCAATCTACTGCAATAATAGTTGTTCAAAACCATTCGCCTTAAATCGTTGTTTGATATTTAATACATTTACGAAAATTAAATTAGATCATTGGTCATTATTGTCTTCAGCCTTTATTTTAATACATTTGATTCAAATTTTTAATCAATATATTTTATGGTTTCTCTGGGAATATTATTTATTATGTTAATAAGTTTTTTAGGTTATTATTCTATCTAAAGCTTTTACTGACAAGTTTTAGTAAGCTGAAAGTGAAACCATCACTGCACATTTATTTTTAGTGTCGTATGCCGAAGCCTCATAGAAAATTCCGCTTAAAATAAGGGTGAATCATGTGTTAAATGGATGAAGGAAAAATTAATATTCATGCTAATAGACATGGAAAAACAATCAAGTTTAAATAAAATAACATTAGCGCTTCTAACAATCTATACATTTTGTATTATATACATTATGTGTTATATTGTTTGGACTACAACGATTCGGAGTTAATACATTATGCATTTCAATTCTATTTCCATTCAGTTCCATATTTTTTAGTATGATCTAGAAACATCACAGCCGAAAGGGAATGATGGTATTGACCTTAACTGTCCTGAAAAAATATAGAAAAAATATTATGTCACGTTCTTTGGAATTCTTAGAGCTTTTAAGTGCAACCTAGAGCTTTGGTGAAATAATGACCATTTTCGAATATTGTGGTTAATTTTCATTAATTTTGTTGATTTAAAGTTTGGAACTGTAACCGTGAATAGCATTTTTAGGTCCACAATCAAAAACAATAACACAATTAACCCATGTTGTAAAGAAAAGACTTCTTGCTGAACTATGAATTTAATTTTTTTTAAAGTCGGTCGACTTTGAGAGGCCCTTCTTTAAAAAAACTTAATAAAGTGTGTTATGCAAGTATCATCAAAAGGGGCGCATTTTATTTTTTTTAGATTTATTTATTTATATATATATATATATATATATATATATATATATAACCAGACAGAGGTGCCTGGTATGAGAGATTATGAAAAACGGTTTTCATATTTTATATATACATTTCGTTTGACTATTTCATTAAGGGGGTATTCTACTGTAGAGTCATGAATTTCGCCCGGTTTTTTGAAGCGCTGTATAAAGGAAACAAATAATATTTTTACTATCGATTTTTTTATCATTTGTTTATTGATATTTTATTATTATATAAAAAAATTATTAAAAAAAAATAATTAAAATTCACAAAGTTATGAGCCGTCAAAGTGGGGGTTCCCAAAAAAAGAGGGTGTCCTGGCGTACATGATTCCAACCCTCCTGGTGATTTGAAACATAAAAATAGATGGATTCTTAATTATAATAGATGTCGCTATCGTATGAACCTTGGATAAGCTGAAAAAAAATTTTTGTTCGAATGGCGGCAGTTTGAAAAAAAAAATTAGTTTTTTTCATGTTTTTTTAACAATTCCAATTTTTTTAAAAATACTAAATGAAAAGTTATAGTTTTGGGCAAGGTCCATACGATAAAGCGATGTATAGAGAAGATCCTCTCCAAATTTGAAGTAAATCGGTTAATTAGAACTCGAGATATCCTTACCGCCAGCTCGAAAAAAGTAGTTCCGAGAAAACGCGTTCAAAGTTTTGAGACAAGTCGGACCCGAACCGAGGCCACGTCACTAAAACGGCTATAACTCAGGAAATAATAATAATTTTGAAAAATCCTTTCAATGACATATTTTTGAATAACTAAACTTTAAAAATATAAAAAAAAAATTTTCGATTTTTTCAAAATTCTACAGTAGAATACCCCCTTAATATAATATCTATTTTAATCAGGATTGTAAAATGGTGAAATACTTGATACCTTAATCATTGAAAAAATTCGGGTGAACAAATGAAAACCTAAAAATACCACAATGTTTTTCTATGACATTTTACTTGTACATTGTGATTTGAACTAATTGTGATGCGGTATCGAAATGTACATTTTTTTTTAATTGTTATTGCTTTTATTTTAGGCAAATTGGCTGATAGATTTTTACTCGCAAAAATTATTCAAAATTTTTTGTTTTCTTAAAAATATCGAGCATAGGCACATATCTGGGACTAAGGGCTTGGTGTGCTAATTCTTACAATCTTCTTGACTATTATATGTGTATGTGCGTTACGTAGTTATGAAATTGTTTAAAACTCTCCTTCGATTAACTCAGGTTGTTGGGATATAATTTAACCCTTGTAGCTGTGGACTGTATTAAACACTGATTTGTTTGTATTTGTATGTATTTGTTGCAGTTCTTGTTACAAATCACTGATTTGTCACTAAGTTATAATGAAAGAATATATATATATATATATAATATATATATATATATATATATTATTTATTATACATGTTATTGCGCGGACTCGACTTTTAGAAGTGTACAATAGGTTGCACTTAAGTGTACAATAGGTTACAGCAACTATCCTGTGTAAAGCTTAATGCCATGAAGATTGTCACCTTCATGGTCAATATAATAAAACGAAACTACAATCCGAGCAGTATATAAAGCACTCAAGTTTGTTTATCAATTTTTTAACTAGCTTTAAAATTGTAAATTTAATTTACATCATAATTGTTATTTCTGTTTGCGCACTACATTTTTTTTTTTCATTTTGATCTTTGGCATTTCTAAGAATTGTTCTCGGACTACTAGAGACTAGACCCGTCCGTAACAGTGGCACACAGAACTATTCCCTTCCACGTATTCGTCAAGGAGCTTTATTAACTACTCGTACGCGCCTCACTCGATTCTTTTCAACTAATGAACTTACTTCTATGCGCGACTATAAAAACTCGGTTCATGTCACGCTGATGTAGTGGCGTTGCTGTAATTATATTTTCTAGGATGATTATTTTGTAGAGTTGTTTTTTTCATTTATATAAAAATCGAGAATTAGGTTTTTATGAATGCTTATGGCGTGAAAGACATTTCCACGTAATGCGCTGGTTTAAAAGCCAAAATAAACTCAGGAATTGATGACGGCGAGAATAAAGGAAACGATATTATGTGCACCTTTCTTTATATCCCGACATAAAAATTCTCAGTGTGTAATAGGATCAATGAAATTTATGATTTATACATGCAAAAATATATTCTCGCTTTTGAAATTACTATAATGCAATATATATGTA
>NW_020538040.1:162538598-162555356 GCF_003426905.1 Ctenocephalides felis
ACATTTTAAAAAATATTTTTACCAAGATTCTACACATGTGTGGAACGAATTGCGAATCCTATGCGCGACGCTTTTATTGTTTTGTAAGAAATTTGGAAATGTTATCTAAATAGAAGAGATTTGTGTCGCACAGCGTGTTAAGTTCATTCCGTTTATTTATTGTCTTATTGTTATAAATAGTTAAAAAAGATCCCTCTATAATTCTTCGTTTAAATAAATTTTGTTCGAATTGTAGTACAGTCGGGTTAGAAAAGTCCATATTGTGTTTTAAAGTATAAATATGGTCTGCAAGTACAGTTTTGAATTGTTTTGGGTTTTTTGAATTGTTTTTATGTGTTGTAACCGTTTATTCAAGTTCTGGCTAGTTTCTCTTATGTAAATTAAATTACAATCTAAACAATTTATTCGATAGACGAGATTTCTGAGTCGTTCGATATTAAAAGGGGTTTTTGTTTTGGTGAAAATAGTGCTAGTAGTTGTACTAAAATTGGTTACAAGTCGGAGTCCAGATTTATAAAAAAAAAATATATATATAAATATATATATATATTAATTGTTTAATATGAACAAAACAGCACTCAGATTTGTTTAACACAACTTTATTTTATGATTACAGACGTTTCGAGACTATGGTGTGTCTCATCTTCAGTGTAATTTCAAAAACAGTTACTTATATACTACACATTCTTTAATAATTTATTTAAATTTCATTTAATTTTTGATATACAAAAACACCAACTATTCCTTGCAATGCTTGACACAGTACTAAAGAAACATATAACACTTACAGAAATATTCTAAACAAATTTGAAGTACTTATCTAGATGGAGACGGAATGGGTATCATTATAATGTAAACAAAAGGAGTGCTATCGCATACAAAAATCGATAAAAATGAAAAAACAAATTAATTTATTGAAAAGATAAGATAAATGAAAAATTTATAAATTATTAATGATGTTTATATAAGTGTCATGTAAAATATTTGTGTCGGTTCTTAGATTTATGCTATTGTTAGTCCGAACTATTAACATTGATTCTGCCATGCTCCGTTTAAATAAGTCTTTCTCATGGAATAAACTTGGGGATTGTCAAAATCAAACTTATGATTGTTGATATTAGCATGATCCACAAGTGTACTTTTAAATTTTTTGTTATCTATTTTTTCACATAATTATAATATAAATATATATATATTTATTATTATATTATATATATATAATATATTATATATAATAAATTATATATATATATATATATATATTATATATATATATATATATATTTTTGTTGCTTTTCATAAGAATATCAGCACGCGATACGGGCAAAGATCCCTGAGAGCGGACAGGTATCGAGTTTCTTGGTGCGTCAGGGTATAAAGGCGAAAATGTAGGGATTGCTCACAATCAGCAGGCAGAGTGACGCGCCGCGCCGCGATGACATGTTACCTACAGCGACGATACCCGGCCGCGCGGGGCACCTCGCCAGCCGCGGCCGTCAGCCATTAGCCGGACTCTAAGCTCTTTGCTTGAGCACATCACATAAGTTCGTTGTTTTAGTTTCGACATGCAAAAGTGTGACTGATTGCAATTTGAATTACATGCGCCCTTTAGCAAGGAACGCGGTGCGGTTTGGAGAAGCGCGAGTGTGAGCACGACGCGAACAGATCACACGCTGGATGATAGACTTCATAATAAAGCTCCAATGTGCACGTAAAAGAAACGTATACTTATGTTTTTCTTTCATATAACTTTCTACATGCATAAAATATTCATTCTACCTCTATATGCACCTCAAATCAATATATGGTAAATATATGTAGATTTTTATATATTATATTTGTCACTTCAAAGGGAGTTATTTTGCATCACAAAGCCAGAAGAATAGCCAAAAAAACGTCTTTTTTGCTGGACGGCAACCGGAACTGAACCTTTATTTTGCTTCTTTTCAGAATCGTAATTGAAAATCAAAACAAATGCAACACCCACACACACATACTCATATACACATTGAAATTCATATGTTCCTATATTACATCACAGAATTAATAGTAGCAAAATCGAGAATACAAGTACCCTATAATTAAAGCATATTCTATACGTTTCGTGATTTTATTGTTTATTTTCATTCATAAAAATGATAAAAGATCCATTTTTTCAATTGTCTTTGGTTTTAATTTATAATTATTATTTTAAAATATAATTCTAGTATTATATATAGAGTAGGGTGGGGAACAGAGGTCCAGTAGAACGAAAGAACAAAGATTACCATGTCATTATCAAATAACACAAATCTATTTAATTTAATTTGGATTTTTTTTATTAAATTTAACAAGAGGCATTAGCAAGAAGCAATTGTGTAGACGTTGTATTACTTAGAAACCAAATAAATTATATTACAACATATCAAACGAACAATTATCTGACTATGTTCCGTAAAACTCCCACCTACTTCATAATGGTAGAAATGTTCCTAATTGTGGCTACATTATTCAACCAATGAAAAATATAAATTTCATGGGTGCATTATTTACAGATATGTATAACACTTGATCTGACCAGAAATATTCATCAACAGAGTTGGAATAACTAATTAATTTATCTTTTGCAAAATTGTTTTATTTAACATAAATTACTTTTTATTAACTATTTTTTATTTTTTACACCTATGCCAAGGTAAAGGATCAGTTGACCCTTTCTACCCCACCGTGTAAGCTTTTATAGAGCTTAAAATTAACAATACATCTTAGGGCCGTTCAAGTATCACGTAAGCACTATAGGGGGGCGGGGGGTTATTGATTTGCTTATTTTGGGTTGACATGGGGGCCAGGGGAGTCTGGATGATGATTACGTCATAGGTAGTATTTTTTATTTTTTACATTAATTGCAAAATGTTTACGTAAGCATGAGGGTAGGAGGTAAGAGCTTTGCTTACTTTTGCTGACAAGGGGGATGGGGGGGTAAATAATTGTAATATCTGCTTACGTAATACTTGAACGAACCCTTATAAAAAACAATTAACGTGCACTTAAAAAATATATTAAGGTTTCTTAAATTAAACGACAGTGTTCACAACCAAAAAAACTAACAACGAAAGAAAATACTTTTGCTATGGATTTTCACATCGACAACGTGGTCGTAAGAATCAAGGTGATGGCTGGTTATACATCTTTTTCTCTCCAATTTCAAATATTGTTGTTAAAAAACTCTTAACTTCAGTGGTTTTTGAGATATCGGAGGTGGAGCTTTTTACTTATACATGTTTATATTATAATAGAAAAAATAAGCAAGATGATCTTTTATTACAAATGAACATCAGTATCTAAAATTGATAAGAACGCAGAAAAGGTGAATTTGCACTAGCAAAAACTGTCGGAATATTACGAAAGAATGAGTTCGAGCACTGTTATTGAAAATATTTCGATCATTCAATAATATACATCCATTGTCAGTTTACATGTTAACTGTCATGACCATATGCAGAAAACAGCGAACAGTATCCGTAATATTCCCGGCGCGTTATGGCAATAATGGCGTATACACGTAATACACACATGATTATAATATATTTGCATCAACATGTATCAGCAACAACAGGCGTTACTAGGAAAATCTGATAGATCTGTCGGAGAAAGTTAATTGGGTGTGTTAAATTAACGACGGTTTCTGACAATGTTGCGTATGATCGCAATGGTTAAATGTATATGATGTTCAGTTTGCTAAATTGAATTAATACCTGGAATTTGACGTGAAGAAATTAAAATGTTGATATGAACTGTCAAACGCAATCATGTTCGGACTGGTGATATGCGTATTGATATGATGTAGGGCTTCAATAATATTAATTAGATAATCCGTTATATTGCAATAAACGTATGGAAAATCAATTAACTGAATTATTACATCCAATGCATGTTATAGATACTAGTTTCAGCCAAAATAAACATATTTTAATTAAAAGTCATTTACTAAGAGATTTGTCTTTATCTGGAGTTGGAAATACTATTTATGCAATCATTAGTAAGTGTTTTCATTAACCTCTAAATGATACCGCCACTAAAATAAATTATCTTTGTCGAGCCCGTAATCTAATAATAGAGTAATAGTCATGCACTTAACTACAAATCGTGACATCAATTATTCAATAATGCGAAAATTATCGCAATTTCACACCTAACTGAGCTATGAGTAATAAAAAGTTTATGCCATGACGCAAAGAAAAATTGCTGATGTTGATAACACCGCTAATTACACAATATGATAAAATAAAAGTTATTTCCTACTTAGCTCTGCAGTCAAGTATGAGTTATTATTTACTATACGTGTGAGATTTCTGTTGACACATTCACACATCAACGGTCGCGTAATTGAGGACATAGTTTTAAATGAGTTAGCAGGGTTTAGACATTAATTTCCACATACAAAAGAGGAGAGGAGACGGTTGATAAACTTCTCAAATAAAAATAGGGAAAACAATAGAAAATTTTAGCTATATTAGCGTAAGTGACAAATATATGAAATTATGCAGTAGAAAGAAAATATGTGTTGACAAATTTTAATTATACACATGAAAATTTAATTTTCATGACAAATTAATTAAAAAAAAACATCAAAAAATTGGTTGACATTTGTTCGGGCGTCTTTTCGTTTTATTATATTGGCCATGAAGGTGACAAACTTCAGGGCATTAAGCTTTACACGGAATGGTTGCTACCCCTGGTAGAGGAGGTAGGCGCGTGTTTTAATTTAACTAGTTGTTCACTTCAAAAAGTAAAGTCCGCTTAACATGTAAATGTAAATAACCAATAAAAATAAATATATCTTCTTTCATTATAACTTAGTGACAAATCAATAATTGTATTTAGAACTGCAACAAATACGTAATATACAAACAAATCAGTGTTTAATACAGTCCACAGCTACAAGGGTTAAATTATAACCCAACAACCTGAATTATCGAAGGAGAGTTTTAATAAATTCTATAACTATGTAATAAAAGTACAACATTTTCAATATAGTAATATCAAGTATAAAGCAGTGAATATACATTAATAACTAATAACAATTTTAATTAAAATACTTATATAGACATTAATTCTATCAGACTGTGAATTTGAACTTACGAACTTCTTCATCAAATAATATCTTACTCCGGCTGTTAAGAATAATTATTTTTATAAAGTAAAAAATAATAATATAACTAGTGGTGTTGCTGGAACTTCCCCAAAAATTAACTTTTTTAAAAAAACATTTTCTGAAAAATTAAAAAAAACATTTTTTGAAAACTTAGAAAAAAATAGATTTTCGAGAGTTAAAAAATTTTTTGAAAAAATTTGAATTTCTCAAAAAATTTGTTTTTTATATTATGAAACTTTTTGAAAATGTACTTTTATTCAAAGCAATCGTGCTGCGTGGCTTTGTCAGAGAAAAAATGTCGAAGCCATGTCGCAGTTTAACGAATAAACATTGGTACGAAACCCACAGAAATGTAAACAAAATTTGTGTTCAGTATTAAAATCTTTATAAAATATCTGAAAATTTGATGAACATATGTCTACTAATCATTTTTGACCGGCAAATGACATATTTTTTTACTTTTTACATTGAATCTCCGAAACCGCTAGACCTGCCTACCCTAAAATTTAATCAGTTGTTTATTTTGTCAATGCAAGTTAAATGTTTTTTGAATTATTCAAATTTGGCACTTTTTGCCCCGTATTTTCGAAACGGCTGCAAACGAATGCTTTGGCCAAAATGTTCCCGAAATAGTCGACAAAAATTTGTATCCGTACACACACACACACATACACCCATTTTTTCTAAGGTATGCCAAAATGCTCAGAAACGTTTGAAACGCAAAGATACATAAAAATTTACATTTTCGATTTTTTGCGATTACTGTAACTTACCCTACGGAAAGTTAAGAGAATAAGTGGCCCTATATAAAGAAAAAAGAAAGTTGAATTGATATTTTCAGTGGCGCCCCTAACGTTTTAATAGCAGTCTTTAAATGAAGTAGTAGCATCGGTAAGAAAGAAAATATGTATATGATAAATTAACAATACAATTTAAAACATCTTACAATGGATACAATACAGTTGGTAAATTCTTGGAGCCACAAATTCTTTTATATAAAAGCAATTTTACAAAATATAATTATCTCCCATGACAAAAAATAATACAGTACCTATAATATTAAAAAAAATATTTCGTTTTGCGTGTACATTGAAGTCAGTCAGTTATTATTAAGTAACAGACTTCCAGTGCACCATAATGTAATAACAAACCGCCTTATTTAATAATTTGTACTTGTAAACAAAATAACATCCTCACAAGTAATACTTATAATTATCAAAGTCGCAGCACAGACTTTAACAATAAGAAAGTCCTTCAACTGTATCAAAATAACATTTGTCCTATACAAAGCGTACAATACATCTCTCCCCCTACGAAAGCTTAATTCTTTAGTTTCATTTGAATATGATTTATATGTGTATTTTGTTTTATATATATATATATATATATATAAAATTAGGCAACTGTATATTGCATTAAGCTCATTGTGTAAAAATGAGATACGAGTTGAAAATGAGGGAATCCGATGATTTGATATCGTTAGTAAACATAAAACTCAAAATTTATCAAATTAATAATTATATTACCAATGTAATTACCGTGTTCATGTATGTTATGCGCCAACAATAAATGGCAAATAGCGCAAATATTTCATTGGCTTAACGTAAAATGGCCCGTTAGTCCGAGTTTGATATTTACGATAATGAAGACCAATGTAACTGAAATAAATTATTAAATAAAATCGTGATATAATCGTAATTCGAAATAAATCATTTAAATTAACGAGATAATAATTTTATTCCTGCCTATCCTTCATTAATGAGCGAAAAACAATTTTATCAAAATAATCATTATTTGCATTTGAATACATAACGCAATGCATCAACCAGCTCAATTCACATTGATTAGACACGTTCCTTTTGCGTTTGATCGATGGTCTAATTATATCAGTAATTGAATTGACAAGAGCCAATACATTCCGACTGTGTTTGCATTACCTATGTATATAACTAGAGTAATGTCTAAATATATTATGTAAACATATCTTCAAGAAACCCTTGGGATAGCAGATTTATGGTAGACAGGCGTCTCATTACACATCTGATATTTTCCTAAGTGGTTGACCCATGTCAACCCGAAAGAAAAAAACTGGCGGATCACAATTAATGGACCATATGAACAGGATTACTGAGGAAATAGAAAAATCTGGCGCAGTCTTTGCGCTTTTTGGGATCGGCATAGAAAATAAATCTAATTCAATTACCCGGTTGAGGATAAATACATGACAAATTGTTTATTATAACCGACATTATATTTATAACTTGACACTGATTATTAGATTAGAGAACAAATTTTTAATTCACAAGAAAAATAACTTGCATGGTGTTAATTAAGCTAATCTCAAATGTTCTACTTATAGCACTGAAGATGATACTGAAATAATTTACAACTCTCAAATAATGCATCATTAAAATCAATATAGCAAAAGAGCAATATTTGAATTTCGAATAGGATGTCGTAGGCGTAGTAATAACCTCAGGATACACTCATAACTCTATCCTGTACTCGTGTAATAAGTCTAAAATAGTTCGACACACACACTTTAGTAAATTTACATTTAAACCTCGAAACCTTGAAGCATATTGTACTCTTGTGTTTCACCATTGAAATTAAACTCAAGTTTTTGAATTCTGCAGTAAAATTACGCAGAATCTGTACAGATAAGAAAAAACATGCTTACTGGGGCATTGTGTTCTTCGAGCGTGGCGTAAAAAAGCTACAAAAAAATCATTCTCCCTACATTGTGGCAACATTCACGTTAATCACTTGTACGTGATAGCAAAAGTAGATATAGAGGAGAAGAAAATAAAACAAAAGTTCCGCAATGGAGCACACAGAGCAGCAAATGTAACTGAATCGCCAATCAACGGAATCACTGAACCCTCCTTGAAACCAAGACGACACATTTCTTGATTGATTACGTGACAAAAGACTGATATTGGAAGACTATTTTTGCAAACGGGAATTATAATATTTTCTCAGTTAATTTCTTTCAGCTTAACGTAGAACCTAATAGAAAGTGTAATTTAGATATTTTTGGAAAAAAAAATTAAGGATCGTGCAGCAGATGGTAGCATTTCAAAAACCATTCATTGTTGTCTTCGAGTGCAGTGTAGTAGTTTTTTCAATTAGTAGCCTGCGTATGAACGCGTACACAATAAACTGTGTTAATGAAACAGAAACGTAATCAGTGAATGGTTTACTGCGTCCAAGAAGCGCCATGAAGAATTGAGAAAGATGATGAAAAATGTAAAACTGATGTGAAAGTTATTAAGTAAAACAAAGCTAACTTAAGACTGTCATGAGGTATAACACGAATCTGTCATACTGATGTAATTTATTGTCGAAAATTGCGGACATCTGGACTTTTCACCAGACAGGAGCAAAGCGTATAATTAAGCAAGAGCTTATTAACATTTATATCTCGCTGCAGTATTAATTACATTTAGCTTACAAATATCAACAACTAGTGTAATCATACAAAATATTCAAAATTCCGAATATGTGTTGAAAATGCGCGCGATTCAAAATTAAGAACAGGTTCAAGATAATCCGGCTTCATCTGTCAACCGAAATTCTGGAAAGGACTGATATTGTTATAATCAAATTTCATGGTTCCGTCATGGTTACAGTCATCAGTCATCGCGATGAACGTCTGTATGTTTATTCCTTCCTCTTTTTCATAGTGTAGCCGTTTTGATTTTTTGATGAACGTTAATGATGGAATTAGATAATGCACCGTGCGTGGTATTCAAATGAAACAACTCAAAACCAGTTTGAAATATTTCCGACCATTTGTTATTGCGTTGAAGTTATATTATAACAACAGAAATTCTTAATAGACGTTATCAATCTCGAACGTCGAATTTTCCAACTGCAACAAAATCATGCAATACGATGCTGGACGACATACTAACTGGTTTATTCCAGGATTTGTGAGCAAACACGATGTCATGAAATAATTAAATATAATGCCTACGTAATTACATTATAACCCTATTGATTTATGTATTCTTTGTGTGAATCAAAAGATCTATCGGTAAATTTTGATACGAATCGCACAAAGGTAAATTATAAACGATCGTTAATACGAAGGTAAAAATACATAGAAACCTTTTATAATACTGTTTCCCTTTATATGAATAATAGAGGTTACGAAATGGGCGAGCAAATAAGGATGTTATTTACCCAAAAGCGTGGGTACGTCTTCCGCCAAGAACGAGAGAAATTTCGGCTTCCTTAAATATTTACACAATACATTAGGTTAAACAAATTCAGCCGCTTTAAATTCATCATAACAAGTTACAGAAAATCAGACGAGTTCTGACAAATTATGACAATTAATACCATTCGCAAATTTATTGATTATATGTGATCACAACCAATATTCACAGTCACGCAGCAAATATGCATATATTTCAGAATATTAGCATTTGAATTACCTAATAAGTTGAACAAACTCAATCACGCAAGAGCATGCATAACACAGCTCAATCAAACCATCGGATATCTAATCAATTAATTTATTGGCACAATTTGGAATAAAGACAACTTCTTTGGATCGAATGCTCTGACAATCGCGGAATAAGTCAGCTGAAACAACTTGAAGTTATGCACTTTTATTGATTAGAAAAATGTAAGAGATATTTCGAATGCATAAATTTAAAGAATTTAATTAATGCGATAACTTCAAACTCGGCCGCCGACATTGTTTGTTAATACATTCTTTAATAGTCAAAATTGATACGTATAAATATAATTTGAAGACTATTGTGGAAAAAGTACAATGACAATGCACCAGCATACAATGCAACATAAATCATCAGATTAAAATAAGTTTGCGCAAGAATCGATTATAAGCCAATACATCCGATGTACGAGCACGAGGCGTAATCGTATACATGCAGAAAAAAAGAAAAAAAAAATCCGAACTACAACGAACGAAACGTTTGGTACGCGAATTCATTTAATATTATTCAGCGATGTATAAAGATAACATGAATTGCTACGGAAACCTATAAATAATCGCACGAAGGAATATTTAAATGTAAATGAGATATCACGACAATTATTAGCGATGATTAATCATTATCGAGCACACAATACCCAATCATATTGTCAAAGCAATCAAGGTTGTTTTATTCACTTTATAGCCGCGAGACCACGGGCCGGTTTCTCTCACGCGCGGTTTAAAGAGACAGAGACGTGGGATTCTATTATTTATTGTAATTACCGTTTTAAAGGTTTTAAATATTTCGAATTTATGAGGCCCGTGGCGGAATTTTGAGTCATGCGCATGCAAAAATTCATATTACTCTTCGCCATCCTGTGGCGAAAATCGCTCTGAAATATGACCATATTACTTGTTTTCGATATGCATTATTGAAATCACCAAAATACAAATAATTCGGATTTTGATACTGATACAATGTAAGACAAAACGATAAAAAATCAAATTTGATATTGCGTTTTCGTTATTTTTATTCCGTTCCTTACCTCTACGTTGTTTGCTTTCAATTTTGTTAACATTGGCGAAGATATTTCCTTTGTTATGCCGGTCATGATGTGTCATGCAAGCGACTTTCATAAATAAAATTCGATCTGATAGTACGAAGCATTTATATTACAAATTACTCAAAAAGATTAATAGTAGAGTATGTATGAAAACATTCAAATCATTGTTATAGCATTTAGCTTGTAGGATAGAATATGTGTGAATATTTAGATGGTTAAAGCTAAGTGCGGATAGGTATGAGCAACTATTCAAACTATTTCATAAATTTATAAAAAAAAACATATAAAGTGTTAAACATCGTTAGAATCGTCTCAAAATTCATAGGTTTTCTTCCATATCTGATCTGCGGATTTCAAACGGATTGGCACATAGGCGAGTTACACTGCTAAAATTTAAGGAAAATCTCAAGAAAATCATATTTTGCTTTTAAATGCTTCCATTAATTTAGATACAATAAGAACTCAATGATTTCATAACATTTGAATTTCTAATTAAATTATATAAACATTTAGTAAGTAATAAAAATTAGTTAAAATATTTAATTTAAAATGTGAATTAATTTGTTAATAATATCAAAATTGTGTTTTTTATTCTTCAGAATATAATATTAAATTTTGTGATGCGTCGAAAAAACTTTACAAATGCCATTTCAAGTCAAAATGTAGTAAATAAATGCCATTTTCATCCCACATTTTAATTTTACATATTAGCACATTATCCATTAACTTCACCAAGCCTATTTAAAAACAAAGCACGTGCAATAGAACTTTTTTATTGATATTTCCTCATTTTTTCTTTTTCTCTATCTATATGGTCGCGTAAAGTACAACCCAAAGAAAGGAGGGTAAAATATTATGTATGAGAAAAGCCACTGAGAAGATTTCGCATTAATCTAGTGTATATATTCAGAACATGATTAAAACTGTATGCAAAGTTTTCGAAGAAATAATACTCGAGAAAAAACGCTGATACAGGCGAGTCGAAATTTAATGTAGCGATATTATTAACATTCGGTTTAGGAATTATGGCTCCAATATTAAAAATAGCTTTAGTATATCCTTAATTGTTTATGAAATATAGAAAGTTCATATATTACATATAATCAAGGCAATACTTAAAAATCACTTTCAATATATTAGTAGTACATTGAAAAATATTATAATTCAAATTTTGGCGCATTTTATTAATTGTTCATACAGAAATGACATATTTTTGATGACAAAATTAAAATAAAACTTAAATGTTTTATTCATTAATTTACTTACATAGATATAATTAACTGCAGCTAGGGCTTCCGTAATTATTAATTATTAGAAGAAAGAAGTGCGGCCGTCCTAGTTTTTTTGCGTATGAAGAAAAATTTTAATAGAGAAATTAAAAATGTAAATGTAATGCTTAATTACTAAAGATTAAGCACATACTTATTAGAAAACATAAAAAAGTCAGGCTTAATAAATATCCAATAATAATTGTTATTTTTTCTTTAAAAAAACAAATGGTGCACAATATTATACATGTAGAATATAGAGAAAGAATAAGAATATAATTAAAATAATTGAAACAAATGAACTCTATATAAATTTTCCATTACATAATATTGATGGCTAGATTTTTGCACGAATTAATAATCTATAGTCTTATACCTTCGCCGTTAGTGTGTATGAGGGTATATTGCCGAGATGAACGTTCTCGCGCTTGCAAATTTCCGACAAAAACTGCATTAAATCATTTTTCGTATGACGTAAAAAAATTCCTGAGCGTAAATTCACCATCGGCTTCTCTTAATAAATGGTCTACCGGCATCTTTATTACATAGTACTCAGTATCATTACATCATCATTAAGATGATGATGATAGCATGGTATAATAATTTCCTCGATATGAACTATTCAAATTTTATACAATCATGAATATATCTGAAAACGTTTTTTGAACGTAAGTACAATATTTCAATTATACATTACAGAAATTGTGACTATAGAAATCGAAGTATGTATATCACTTATCTAATGAAATAGTTAACAAAATAATCAATACTATTTATAGAAGGGTATATATGTAAAATGTGTATGTGAACGTTAAAAAAACTTATTTCAAGTATGTATTAAGTCGGTATATAGATTGATAAAGTATTAGTTCGTACTATGAATTTTAAGTTGCACAAAGCGGAGTTCAGCAGAGAGTGGAGTACATTCAAACAAGAACAGTGCAAGTTGTGTGTGCTAGGGGATTATTAAAAACGCGTTCACTTTGAAGGAAAGAGCTGCGAGGTTCATGGACGAAAACTTGTTCAGCGCCTCCAAACGCCACATGATGAATTCAACACACATAGTATGAAAAATGGAAGTCGGTTAAAAATTTATATATGAACTAGTGGTGCATGGCATCGTGCCTTAAAGTAAATTGCTGGAACTTCCCGTACCGAAAACTAAATTATTGAAAAAAAACTTTGCAAAACGAAATTTGATTTTTTTTAAAGAAAATGGAATTTTTAAAAAATTGATTTTTTTAATATTTTGAACATTATTTTTAACTATCGCGCTGCATAGCTGGTTTTGTGTCGAAATATAAAAGCTCGTGAGCGCCGCGTAGTGGTCTAAACATTGGTACGGAACCCATATAAATGTACACAAAATTTTTACTTATTATTATAATCTTTATCAAACCTCTGATAATACTATATACAAATGTGTAATATTCACTTTTCGACCGCCGAATGGCATTGTTTTTCACTTTTTTCAATGGATCTCCAGAGACGCTGGACTTGCCTTACAAACTTTTTACCAGTTGTTCATTACGTAAATACAAGTAAAATGTTTTTTGAATTATTTAAATCGAACGCTCCGTTATTTCAAAAACGAAAATACTATTTTTGGCACTTTTTGCGCCGTATCTCCGAAACGACTAGACCTGCCTTTGCCAAAAACTAATCAGTACGTCTCCTTATCGATACGATCGAATGCTTTTTAAATTATTGAAATCGGTTGATCCCTGTTCCCGAAATCGTTGACAAAAAAATTGTATCCGCACACACACATACACATACACACGCACGCACACACACATACATCCATTTTTTCTAAGGCAAGCCAAAACGTTCAAAATCCTTTGAAACAAATATATATAAAAACTTTCATTTTCGATATTTTTACGATTACTATTACTTACCCTACGGGAAGTTAAAAAATATAATAATAAAATAGAACTCATATAGGACTGAAAACATTGCAGAAAACGAAAATATAACAAATATAACGAAAATATGACAAAACCCCTAAAAAAGTTAATCATTGAATTACTTGTGGAGTCAAAAGTCAAGAAATTCATAAGCATCGTTTTAATAAGTTAAATGGATTTTGATACACAATTATAAACGGGTAGAATACACCGAGGATATATGAAATGAACAAGTGCAAAGTTTCAAGAAAGAAATTCAGGAATTGATTGTGTGGTTTATAATGGATTGCCTTATATTGAATTTCATCCCAAATTGTTGAAGGGCGCACGCGGCATGGCAGGAAGCCCGCTTCCTCTCCGGAACAATAGATGGCTTATGAATATCTTGATGCAGTGATACCTATATATCTTATACCTCAAGAGTTCAATGCAAAGCCCACCCCGATTCCCGAGGGTTTTAAGATGATATCAGAAGTTTTTTTTATAACTTTGCAAAAGACTCACCCTAGTAGCTTCCTACGAAAACGTTTAAAAAGAGGGGAACGGATTTTATCCGAGTAATCTCATCGTGCGGATGACGGAAAACCACACAACTCAAAACGTCTATATGTACTCGTCGACTTCATGGACTTCAAAATCGATATGCGTTTTTTAGCATTCGTAGAGATCGCGAGTTGCGAGCAACGTGCGCGCCGAAAAACAGAAAAAAATAATTTAAAATATTACACATATGAAACATGCCCGAAGAGTAATATTTAATATATCCACCGCGTTATTAATTATACACATTACTTTTTCATTCGGTAGTTTTGGCACTGTAATTATTGCACATTTGATTGTAAATACATTTTGCTAATCTTCAAATAATAACACAAAGCGGCCAAATTACATGGTCCGCGTGTTCTTTGACATGGCGTTTTTTGTATTGCAATCTTCGAGTTCAGTTCGTGAAAAGGGATCGACAATTGTACATGTATTTGATAAAATCTTTTATTATAAAATTTTAGTTAGTTACACAAGTTCAAACTGAACATGTAACTGTATTAAATAACTCGCAAAGGACTTTTTTAGTTACTCAAAGTTATCTAACTTTAGTTCGATAAAAATGCAGTAATAACTCATCGGTTAATTGTTCACAAACTAATGTTGACAACTTTTTGCGAGTTGATAAAAGCTATAGTTAGTTACTAAACAAAGTTCGGCATTCGAATGTTTCTAGCACGCTAACACACCTTCAACAAAAAACGATAATTCCAACAAATTTGTATCGCACACATTGACACTTCGCTGTAAGTAAAGCATTCTGATAAATATAACCCCAAATTCTAAAGCAATTTCTAGATGAATGAAAGACGAAGCCAACGATTTCCATCACGTGATGATGAATCCACAATATAAATGCAGAGTAATTCGATTAGCGTTTGTAACATGCTTTTAGGGTTCAACATTCTATAGAGAAAACTCTACTCAATTGCGAGGTAATTAATGAATAAATTATCGTGATGCTTTTAACATTTAAGATGGCTTTGTGAGCTGCGCGGTACGGGTATACACCTAAATCTTTTGTTGACGGCACTCAGGTGGATCGAGTATGTAGCCCTCATCTCACACATATCATGACGCGTTGCGTGAGAGCGTCGATAGGGTTTCCGGCGATGATGATCGGTGTGATTGCATAATGGAAATAGAGGAGAACCGGATCATTTGTCGCAAATTACTGACGGCATAACCATAAAAAAAATTGTTCTTGATCATTGACTTAATAAAAATACCAGTTACATAGATTAGGCTCCCAACAAACTTTAAAATATTTTTGCACTTCAAACATATAATCCCTCCCTTTTAAACAACGTGTAAATTTAATTTCAAATGACAAAATTCCATAGATTCAAGTTAATGTGAATAGTTGCGAATTGTTCGCCAATACCCGGCTACATCTATACACCTATATTCCACAAGGTGTCTGCTCGCCGCGAAACATTACCGCGTAGTGCTTTACATGTTCGATCATCCGTAATCTTATGTGCCCCGGCACGTAGATTAATAATCAATTGTTTCAAGTGTGTTGCTATAAATGTTGGCATATATGCTTTGGCTATATTCTACACCTGTGTATACATAGGGACATTGCCCTGAAACATACGAACAATTTACGGGTACTTAGCGCGCAATTGAAGCTGATCTAGTAAATATGAACAGCAAATGTATTTGTTGGACAAGTACAACCGTAAAAAACTTCTATAAATTATAAATTTAACGTTATATAATTATATGTTTATCTATTATATAAAAATAAGTCGGGGTTTCCTTCCTGACGATATAACTCCAGAACGCACGAACCGATTTCGACGATTTTGCATTCGTTGGAAAGGTCTCGGGCTCCGTGAAGCAACGAAAATTGAAGAAAAAAAAAAACAGAAAAGCGGAAACACTTTTTCTTTTTTCACATAAGCGTCATCTCTGATACTTAGCATGTACTACAACTAAAATTTTTTGTTTGACTGCTACTCATTTGTTTGATAGCTACTCATTGTGCTTGCTCAGTTAATTCCATGTGACAAACCGGCATTGTGTTCACTGTGAAATTGTGCAAAAAAGAAAAAAAAATAAGTTATTCGTTTCCTAACATTTCAATGGAAATCATCAAATCAATCACGTGTATTGTGCAAATTTTTTCTTCATCTTTTAATCACCAAACGAAATGTTACATAAAATGAAACCATATGGTGGTGAAACGGAATTCGCCCGGTGTGCTAGTATGAATATAAAAAAATATTATGAATATCATGTTTAATCTAAATGCCATACAGATAATGAGAGAATACTAATATAGCTTTCAAAGCTGCTTTACACTAAAATCAAGCACTCTGTCAAGAGTTTACATCGATAGAGTTAATAGGACGGTATAACAGCTTTAGTATTTATTATGCTC
>NW_020538040.1:162556356-162585864 GCF_003426905.1 Ctenocephalides felis
CCGAGCAACTTATTAAATTTTATCATTTTATTTTCTTACTATATTTTGATAAACTTTTATATTTTTCGATTTTATAATAATCACTGCAGTTTATTTTATATACTACTTATATACTAGATGAATGAGGGTTTCAAATATCTCGAGAATTTTTTAAACTGCTTCCCAAATCTCACACGGAGCCAGAATAATCCTCTGTGATGTCTAGAACTCTGATTCTAAACTTCTCATTTATCAGTTTTTGTGCCGGTGATAAGTTGATACTTCTTCGACTTAAGGTTTCCTGACATTCAACGTCGATAGTTTTTTTGTAACAATCTCCATCCCTAAGTACGGGTCTACAAGGGACAGTTGACCTGACTCGCCGATAACATGCAGGGATCATTTTTACATCAGTCACGTACGTACCTACCGGATTCTTGTTATTTATTTATAAGGACATGTGTACTGGTTTATTAACCCGTATCACGCACTGTCGAATGGGGGTTGCTTTGCCGTGATTGCACTTATTCCTTGTTAGTAGTGTTACGGGTCTCGTCCTCACTAGCGCTCATTTAGATCAACGGCATTATTTACATGGATGCTTTCTACGGTCGTCTTCTTCTTATATCATGCTCACTGATTTTTTGTACCCAGATTAATATGTCGTCTCTATGAGATTTGGTTTTAGGCGCAGTTTTGTATGATTAGCCTAAATTTAGTAGGGAGTGTCTGTATTATACGTATGTATATATATGACCTCTCTACCTAGTTGAAAGATTTCATCTCACCGTAGAGAAATTTGTATTACGCAAAATCTATGATATTCAGTATAGATTTTACATAATCTTCATATACATGCGAGTACTCGTATATATATTTAAGTTTATATGAACAGATCGAGATAGGATAGACATCACATCGTGGATATTTATGTTCAGGAAAGACGAGAAATTCAATATATATATGCGATAGATTTTCAGTACCTTATCCATATGAGATTGCCACTGGTATAGTTACATGTTTATTCACTTAGTTCTTCGTACGTGCTTCATCGAAGTAGGTGGACATCTTCATTACAAATAGTATGATATCATCGCATAGTCTTCTCACTATCCGCATTTTATATATGTTTCAAATATAATTTATCAAAAAAGCCGGTCTTATAATAGTTCGTCTTTGTGAATACGAAGAGACGTCGAAATGATTTGTTGGTTTACCGTAATCTTCTATTATTCGTGAAACTTTTAAAGTTGGAAAACCAACGTCTTTTGTTCGAAGCGGATGAGAAGTGCTTTGCAATTAGATTAGTTTTATATTTTATTACGCGTGCAACCGTTCAAAGCGTTTATTGAATATTGATTTTTACGTATTGCAAACTAGTGATATGTAGTGTGTTGGTAAAAACCAACATTTGAATCATATAGAACAAAGATTAAGATTTGAGATTGAATTGCCAGAAAACCTATATTTCCCATATACTTCTGTTTATGAGCTTCATTAATTTTAACGAAACTGTTGAAATTGTCACAAGGGGACTTATTTTCAAAATAAAATTTGTAGAGCAGCATCATCGGTGTCAGGATGCTGATAACTTTCTCAGCAAAACATTTTACCAAGCAAGCATTATATTTTCCTGTATCTTCGCCTGTATTATTATATAACACCACATGGAAATGGTAATAAACAACAGAATGTTATCTGTATGGCCCACCTCTTTTGACGGCTCGGCACAATTATTCTCAATTAGAGTACGGTAATCAAGCGCGTTTCTCGTAATTACAGAATCAATCATTATTAACATATTCATTGCAGTGAAATGAAAGCTTAATAAGGCGAAACAGAACGGAATCATGTTGGCGTTGTCTGCTTTTCATTTCGAAAGAAGGAGAAACAATATTGCAATATGTAATGAAACGTGTCAATCACTCAAGATGTTTTTTATTCTTTTTTTATATTTTCGTCCTATGGTTCTCATAATATTTTCACTTTGTCTGACATAACAGTCAAGCTTTTTAAATATTACTGGTTTGTGAAATATCGTACATCTAATTATGTTACATAACATCAATTGCTGAAACCACCGATGACACCAAGTAAAAGTTGGGTTCTTTCCACTGCTAACAATGTAGAATCCGCTGCCACCAATATGTGGAAGCTGATCAGTATAGACTTGGTAGACAAAGACCTTTGATATGATTACTTATTTAATTATTTCTTGTACACAACTGATGGTACTATTATTTATTTCTAACACAATAACTGTTTTGTTTCAAATGAATTTACCTCATGAAACTCAAACTAAATTTTATAATACAACTAGCAAACCGGGCGAACTCTGTTTCACCACCAGATTTCGTTTGGTGATTAAAAGATGAAAAAGATTTGATGGTTTCCAATTGAAATGTTAGGAACTTACTTTTTTACTTTTTTGCACAATTTTCCAGTGAACACAATGCCGGTTTGACACATGAAATTAACTGAGCAGAGAACAATGAGTAGCTGTCAAACAAATGAGTAGCAGTCAAACAAAAAATATTAGTTTGTAGTACATGCTAAGTACTAAGCTAAAAAAAAGTGTTTTCCGCTTTTCTGTTGAAATCTTTCTTCAATTTTCTTTGCTATAAACCTCACGGAGTCCGAGACCTTTCCAACGAATGCAAAATCGTCGAAATCGGTTCGTGCGTTCGGGAGTTATATCGTCAGGAAGGAAAACCCGACTTATTTTTATATAATAGATTACAAACCAATTTTATACAGTATATGTAATTTTCAATTACATTATTCAAATAATACTTTTTATATGAATAGTTCAACGAAATATGGTATTTTTTTTCAAGTTCAAGTCGGACATTTCCATTCATATGTATTATCTTCTATATGCATTTATTAAACGAAAACGTTATTTGAAGCCGGATGGGATGTTTGCTTGATTATGAGATGAATGTCCAGCGGTTGGTTGACTTTTGCCGATCGCTGCTTCCGATCGTTTTGTCTATGCCCATTGGCATCATAAAATCAAACGTTTGCAAATGCGCCGACAGCGGCGTATTTGTGATTTAACCATACCCTAAATCGCATGACGGCATTTTAATACGTCTGCACTGAATATTGATTCTATGCTGATTCAATTATTCCGTGTTAATACTGCGCATTGCATCATTAATTATTATTTACAGTGCATTTCGCTGCTCTATTCCGATCGGTATATTTTTAAACTTATTGCTGGATGTATTTATAGGGATTTGTAACGAAAGTATTCGTGTTGAACACATTTCTTTGTGGGTTTACCCAATCTCGAACCCTCTTTCAGTATTATGATGAAGCTTTATCAAATGGTGTTAGTTTGAGATTTTGATAAATTGTAATTGAGAAAATTTGGAGGTAATAGGCAATACTATATGAAAGCAGACATTTAGAGTAGAAGAAGTTGTTTCTCAAAAGTTAATGTTATCCTACTCGTAACTACGAAACCCTATAAGGAACATGTTCGATTTTCTCTGAGAAAAATCGACTTTATCTGTTGTAGCATACGATTTGAAGTGAGAGTTTAAACATTATAAACTACTGAAACTACTACAATACTAAACGATACTTAGTTGCATTTGTTATTAGTGCTCTAATTAAAAACCCAATTATAAATATTGTTTCCATGCCACATGATTATTTCCTAAATTACCAAAAAGACGAGCGTACTAGAAGTATTTCTATTTTTAGATTCGGCTTTGTTGTTTTTTATTCTTATTCATTTCAGCAATAGAATCATTTCTTAAAGTACTTTACAGAGACTAATTCTATTTATGCTTTATTGATTTTTGCCGAAAATAATATCGTGTGGGCTTAGAAAATTCCACTTCTATGTTACCTTTTTGATATTATACATCATGTTAACATTATATTTAGATTTTAAATATGGAATGTCAATGGAGTGCTACTGTATTTTTTTGTAATTCTTGATTAGAAATATATTATGAATTTTGTCTAGAGCTAGAAATGTTTTTTGCTATTAGTTAGTATTAGTTAATTAGTTTTAATATTTGATCACCAAACATTAACAATTGAGGCATATATGTGTAATTAATGTTGTATGTCATACATGCCATTCGTTTTTATAAACTAATTGTGTATGGCATCAAGCCTTAAGGCAAATTGCTGGAACTTCCAGGACCGTAACGAAATGTTCGAGGAATATTAAATGTTTTGAAATAGATTATTATAAATACTATGACATTGTCTAATATTTATAAGAATTATATAAACTGAATTACAAAGTTAAAATTATTTTTTTAAATTATTTAAGTGAGCTTTAGAACTTAACCCAGAATTAAAATTAAAATCTGAATTATTTTCGATATACAAAAAAAATTGAAAAAAATTGAATTTATTTTCAAAAGCAATTATTTTGTCAAAACAAGCAGAAAATTTTTCGAACCTTCAAATCGGATGCTTAGTTCTCTAAAAACGGCTGGACCTGCCTTTGCCAAAAACTAATCACCACTTCTCCCCATCATTACGAATTGAATGTTTTGTGGATCATTCGTTGTGGATGCTCCGTTATCTCAAAACCTCTATTTCTATTCTCGATGTTCTGAGGTATGCCAAAATGAAATAATATCTATTATTATTGATTACGGCTTGCCTATGAATAAATAATTAAATACATAAAAAAATTCTCAGAAACCTTCACAACGTGAAGATATGCAAATTTTCATTTTCGATTTTCGGCCCATTACTATAACTACCCTACGGGAAGTTAATAAACATAATAGGATGTAGATGTGCATTGTGGATTTTTTAAAAGGAATAAATTTTATATACATTGGAACCTTAAGAGCATCTTTGACAAGGATTTTTCAAAATATATTGTTGAATTTGTCTTACTAGTGTTTTGCATTGATTAGTAAAATAAGTTTTGCACAAGCGGCGAAGAAGTTGAAGATACAATTGTACGATAGTCAGTCGTTTCGCATAACGAGAATTTTGCTTCGGCCCCTACGATAGCTCACCGACATTCACTGGATTTTTAAATCTAAATAATAATTCGAACATATTATTCTTTCTTTTATTAACTACCCGTAGGGTAAGTTATAGTAATCGCAAAAAATCGAAAATGAAATTTTTGCATTTCTACGCTTTACAAAACTTCTGAACATTTGGCATACCTTAGAAAATGGATGTATGTTGTTGGGTGTGTGTGTGTGTGTATGTATGTATTAGTAGTATGTATTATGTATGTGTGTGTATGTATGTGCGGATACAAATTTCACGGTCGACGATTTCGGGAACACGGATCAACCGATTTGAATAATTCAAAAACATTCGATTCGTATTGATAAGGCGACGTGCTGATTAGTTTTTGGCAAAGGCAGGTCTAGCCGTTCCGAAATACGGGGCAAAAAGTGTGACAATAACGGTACCTTCCGTTTTTTAAGAGAACTTAGCGTCCGATTTGAATAATTTAAAAAAACATTTACTTGTATGACAAGATGTAGACTGATCAAATTTTCATGAGGTAGGTCTAGCGGTTTCGGAGATCTAATGAAAAAAGTAAAAATATCCGTTCGCGGTTAAAAATTATCATTAGACTATGCTACATCAAATTATCAGATATGTTATACGATTTTTGACAATAAGTCATATTTTTTTTACATTTTTTATGGTTCCGTACCATGCTTATGCGTTAGACGGCGGCGCGGCACATGCGCGCTTTGACATTCGTCTCTAAGCAGTTCAAGCGTGCGATTGTTTGCAAAAAAGTTCGAATTTCCAATATTCAAATAAAGAAACATTTTTTTCAAAAAAATTTTGTGTATCCCAAAAAAAAATTTTTTTTTCAAAAAAAAAGATTTTTTTTCATATAAATTTTTTTTTCCAAAAAAAATTTAATCGTTTTTAAAAAAATCCTAATTTTTGTACGGAAGGTTTCCAGCAATTTTGCCTTATGGCACATGCCCTAATTGCCTTAAGACAGAATTCCACTTACAGCTAGTTTCTACCACACATTACGAATGACAAAGACTGCCGAACAATAATTGGTAATTAGTTTTTTCTACCCGCTTACGGAAATAACATCGTCCGTGGCTGTCATTTGTTGCGGGACCGGCGACAATGTGTGTGCTCTGGTTTTTACGCTCGGACCTCTTGCTTTTTGTGGACGTTGCCGGTCGTGACAAAAGGTTTCTCTACTATTTTTTTTATCTATCAGTCTTTCTGCCCTGACGTTTGCTGCGGTCTCATAGGAACGAATTCTTCAGATGGTAAATAGAATATAGTAAATCTCGTAGAGTTTTTCAAGTTTTGATACTCGATTGGTGATGCGAGATTCTTGTCATATGTTAAGAACATTTGTGACTACGGGATAAAAAAGCTTATTCAATACCATGCTTTTATGCAATATTTGTCGCATTAATTTAATGGAGTGCATCCGATGTTTTTTTGTACGATACTCATGGTAACATAAAAATATATTTGTCTGTATTACAATGATGGTAATTTTTATTTAAAATATTCATGCGCAATTCTGTATTATAGCGACATTAATTAACTTCCCGTAGGGTAAGTTATAGTAATCGCAAAAATCGAACACGAAAAATTTATATATCTTTACGTTTCAAAACCTTCTGAACATTTTGGCATACCTTAGAAAAAAGGATGTATGTGTGTGCGGATACAAATTTTCGTCGACGATTTCGAAACACGGAACAAATTTGAATAATTTAAAAGCATTCGATTTGTATTGATAAGGAGAAGTGCTGATTAGTTTTTCGTCCAGTCGTTTCGAAGATATGGGTCAAAAAAAAACAAAAATGGTAATTCATTTTTGAGAGAACGAAGGGTCCGATTTGAATATTTCAATATTTCAATAAATATTTTATTTATATTGGCTAAACAAAGAACTGCTCAAATTTTTGGAAAGGTAGGTTCAGCGGTTGTGGACTCTCAATAAAAATAAGTTAAGAAAATGCCATTTGGCGGTCAAAAATGTTCATTAGACATATGCATATCAAATTATCAGATATTTTATGGAGATTTTAATAATATGTATCAATTTTGTTTACATTTCGTCTCCATGCTCAAAGTTCAAAATTTCCAAAATAGTTCAAAATAAAAAAACATTATTTTCAAGTCTTTTTTTTTTCAAAAATATCATTTTTTTTTTTTCAAAAATTAAAAATTTCCCAAAAATCTATTTTTTGAGCCTAAAAAAATGGAATCTTTTTTTAAACAATTTAATTTTTGGTACGAGAAGTTCCAGCAATTTGCCTTAAGGCAGATGCCATACACCACTAGTTTTTACTAATATAATGAAGACATCAGTGATATTGAATTCTAAAATATTGTAGTGAAATGTTTGAAAAGAATTTGTTTATTGCAGCAGCATGCATCAAAATTAACTGCTATTTATACAAAAATTACATTATCAACAATCTCGTTATAATTGTTCGTGAAGTAGTTAACCAATTATAATATTATTCAGACAGATAAAAATCACGATGTGCCTAAGATAAGGTTTTTGCACATCTCATTATTACATGTTATGATTGACGTATGATAATGTATATAATAGTTGATATAGTATGTGCAGTTATATAAATCTTTAATTGAATTTGATGTGTTTATCTAACTGTTATTGTGTTTGTACATGAATATTCTATAAACCCATCATCGGGTTATGGATTTATGATATTATTTTCTGATAGTTTTTCATTCAATACCATCAATACGAATTATGACATTTGGCTCTGTCGCAGCTTCGGGAAAGTTTACATTTTAAATTCCTCTTAAATAAGTAGTTCTTCTCCTTCCATTATAAATCTGTTGAAACTTTTCTAGCGTAATAAGTTTTGTGCGCCTTTACTGCAAGAATGCAGAATCAACAGTAATAATTGTAATAATAACATGGATCGAGTATTGCGACGCGTTTAACTTTCATTGAACTTTTTTCGCTTTCACAAAGCAGAGCGTCATAAATTAGTCTACAAGTTTACCGTCTACTTGAATCGCATCTCTACAATAAGTCCTTTTTATTTCCCCTGTCTGTTGAGTTGCATTTGCCAAGTACAACTCTGACAATGAGCATTGTACTGCGCGCTGAAGGTGTCGATGGCGTTTAGAACGTTCGTACTTTCTTGGTAGTAGGAACACAGGGGAGGAGATGAGATTCTATTGTGGAATGGGACGGAACCCAGCAGATAAAGGCATCTAGACGTCATTATGCTGGATGGATGCGGACAACATGCCATCTGATGATTTGAATAATTGATGCTAATTTACGGAACATAGTGCACAACTTATTGTTAATAGTATTCTACATTCGATTACTATTGCAAATATCTTTACAATAATATAGTAATGCAACATAGGGGCCAATTCTGGATAAAATAGGAATGTTATGGTAATGCTTTGTGTCACAGGTCTATCTTTGCATGAGTTGGTAGTAAGGGAAAGTCCATTAACCACGTGAGCGAATTTTTAAGGATTTTTGAGCCCCTTCCTCCTTGGTGATATCCCCTCCTCCTTGGTGATACCCCCCTCCTGCTTGGTGATAACCTCCTCCTTCTTGGTGATAACCTCCTCCTTCTGGTGATACCCCCCCCCCCCACCAAACATGACGTGTATTCTAGTTAGGGGGCGTCCATTAATCACGTGAACGAGTTTTTAAGGATTTTCGAACCCCCCCTCCTCATTGGCGATACATCGTGATAATCAAAATTACCCCCCCTCTTCTACCAAACATCACGTGTATTTTTAGTTACGTGAAAAAACTGTAATATTTGAGTTTTTTTGAAAATGTTTCAATTTTTTTTAAAAAAATAGTTAAAAAATGAATACACGTGACATTTTTTCTATACCCCTCCCTCCCCCGCGTGATAGTTCGTGATTTTTTGTCAAACCCCTCCTCCCCCCAAAAACCTCACGTGATAATGAACGCCCCATTACGTGATCAAACTGTAACAGTAATTTTTGATTTTTTTTTGTAAAAATGCTTGAATTTTTTTAAAAAAAAAAACAGTTAAAAAATAAATACACGTGATATTTTACTATACCCCACGCTCCCCTGCGTGATATTTCGTGATTTTCTGTCAAACCCCCTCCCCTAAATAATATCACGTTATTAATGGACGCCCCCTAACGAACTGTCATAAAAGCTATCATTTACTGTGCAATCAGGCATTTTACATGTAAAACCTAACTTCACGTATGTGTTATCAAAGAGTCATCAAAAAGTTGCACTTATGATGACATTGTTATTTGACGTTTATGCATTTTCTAGGTTAGGTTTTATGTGCTAAACACCTTGACCGCACAGCAAATACATAGCTTTTTGACAAATCGTTACTACCAACTCATACAAAGATAAACCCGTAACATAGCAGTACCATAATATTTATATTTTATCAAGAATTGGCCCCTTAGTTTCAGAAATAACTTGGATGCTGCATTCGTTAAATTCCAACAATTTCGGTCTTTTCTGTCGATTCAGTAAAGTATATATTAATTGAAAACCAATAATAGTTTCCGTACTACATTTATACACTTACTCTGACATAGAAATCTATAAATAGAAATATAGTTTTAATGAAATGTCTCAACTTTCATCCTTCTTATGATTCACCTAACTATTAAATGTTTAAATACTCCAAACTTTGCTTACGACGATGTGATAATAAACAAGTATAATTATTACTTACCATTTATTTCTTTCTGTATCGTCTTTATTGACATTGAGTTTTTATTCTGCTTAAATAAAAGTAACATTTAAATAAACGTATGAATACATTTCCTATAATTTACATCTTTGTTTCTCTTACAAAATAATTTTCCCACTTTGACATATGATGCTCTGACATTTGTGGATAATTATAAAAGCTTCGACCAACACTCTGAAATATTATTACTTATATTATAATACTTACT
The DNA here is from genome assembly GCF_003426905.1 of Ctenocephalides felis. Taxonomy (NCBI): domain Eukaryota; kingdom Metazoa; phylum Arthropoda; class Insecta; order Siphonaptera; family Pulicidae; genus Ctenocephalides; species Ctenocephalides felis. Next base: position 162,566,251 of record NW_020538040.1, read on the forward strand.
TCTAATATAATATAATAAATGATAATAAACAGTTTTTATTTTCACCACTTTTTTTTATTCACCCCAAATTTAAATAACACATGGAAACAACTGAAGAAGATAAACAATGGAATTACTCGAATAGTATAGTTCATTTACGTATTAAATCAAATGGTTCATAATTTTTAATCCTGAGAACATTCTCCCGCATAACGGTGACAAATTTGATGGTCTGAATTTGTCTTTCTTGCTTTCTCATGGTTTTTGTTCGGTGTCGATTAATTCTAAGACCTGCCTTCTTTTCCAACACCATTTCAAGTTTTCCAGATACTTTGAATACCTCATTTTGAAATACATTCTTTATTACCGTTCGACGGCCATTCTTATCTTTTTGATTTTGCATGATTATAGTGGTGAAAATACAATTTTTTTATTAAAAAGATGTTATCACGAATTGAATTTATTTCCATGTGGTTCGAATCACTTGATGATATTAAGATGTTTTTTTGTTTCCCAAACAGAGGTAACCAAGGTGATGAAAAAGACTCATAGAAGATGCGTATGAATGTATATTTGTTATAATTATTTCCTAGACGGACCATTTTCTTTCATTATCGTATAAGCAATATATTCACGTTTATTTTATAATAAATAATACTTCTCAAATCATCTTGCCATATGTCTTTTATTTAGTTTTTGATGATATATTATTAGTTTAGACCGAAATTATTACATGAACCGCCGTAACATTTTTCACAAGCAAGCAATAGTCATTTTATTAGTACTAAATACAAATGCACACACAATTATATATAATATATATATATATAAATATATATATAATATATATATATAAATATAAAACTCGTATATACATATGTGTATATTTATGTATACCAATGGTGTATATACGTTTGCGTTGATTTGATTTTTATGATTCTGGGGGTTAACAGTTGAATTTGCTCGTATTATCGGACTCTACCATTTGTCGTATTCATTATTTTATAACCTTTCCATAACCAATAAAACTTTAAAGCAGGTGAAATATATTTCTAACAATTACTGGATAAATTTATTGATTTCATTTTAACTTTATCACCATTCACAGCAATGGAACCAATGAAGTTGCAAAGTTTAATCGGTTCTATTCAACTCCACACTGCGTTTTTAATTATAAAACGTATAAATACACAAATAAAAATAAGTTATTTATAGTTTCGCTGCACACAATGTTCACGTTGCTGAATTGGAAACTGGAATGGTTTGTAATTTACGTTACAATATAGCATTGGGAAATAAACGCAAGATTAGCCAAACCAAATATATTTAATTTAAAATGATATGTGATTTCCGTATTCTCAGATAACGTACATGCAAATGTATATACATATACAAGATACATATATATATATAACAATTATTACGTACATGCAAATGATTCTGAGTGGATACATATATATATTAATTTAAAAATATGAACAAACAACAATCTTTTTTGCACTAATTTTTTAAATAATAATTTACAACCGTTTGAACTAGGTTTGTCTCATCATCAGTGTGTTATAATTTAAAATCTAAATATGGAAATCTAAATTAGCATTATGTGTTATCCGTTACAAGTTATTCCTTTTACTGCCATACCAACGAACGTCGGAGTCTGAATTCTCTATTCAAGGTCAACTAGGTGAGTCACGAAATGTCAAATAGGAAGAGAAGGAATAAGACCCGTTGAAAAATAGATGTCGTTAGGAGAAAAAATATTTTTAAAAGGAAACGGATCGTTTATAAAATATTGTAATATATATATATTACAAATGCATACCCATAACGTTGAGACTTACAATTAGCTAATAAATCTATGGTATCAGGATATGGTAATGCACTACACTATATATATATAATGTACTACTACATTACTTTATAAACGTTTCATATCAAGCATCATTAACGTCAACAACTTCATTCTTTGATACAATTTCAATGTTTCATTTACGTTTGTTCTGTCAGACCTCTGAGGGCAATAGCTCCGACTTGGACGCATTTGACATTTGTAGATAACATTGCGCCATATCACCATCAATTAACTGTAGGTCATCAGTGTAGAGATGCGAGCGTTGTATTTTAATTACATAGCGCCGAAGATGGAGTCGGTAGTTACCGACATGTGTCAGCAAAGTTTTCACAGTGTTGCTGTAGACTATTTCCCTACAATGTACTGTATCTGCTGAGGAACTTCCCTGTAATAGGCAGAGGGCAAACAGGCTTTTCTAAATATAAAGATCATAGTAATATTTATTTATTATTAGTAATAGTAATAGTAATATTTATATATAATCTATTAACCCTTTCCGGATCTCGCGGATTGCAAGATTTATATGTATTTTGCCGGTGGCATCCGAGAGGAAAGGAATAATTTCATACTTCATATGTAGGGTATAGTGGAGCTCCAAAAAGATTCATAATTTTTTTTAACGTTACTATTTTAAAGTAGAAGGAAAAACATGTGTAACCAGCTATAACCTTAATTTTTAACGTCGCTATCAGAAACTAAATGGCTATATAACAATATTCATAACAAAAGTATTTTGTTTCCTCGCTTGTTTTTTCAGTTTTGAGCTCGTTTATGATACCTGATTATAATTTTTACACATACTTGATTTAATTGTTTCATAAAAAGTATTGTTATTTTTAAATCATATTCAACAGTAATTTTTATATAACATTTATAAAAGCTTGTACGTGGGTGGGGTAAAAATGGATCAACTTAACTTTTACACTGATATAGGTGTGAACAATAAACAAATAGTATATAAAACGTAAATTAAGTTAATTAACCAAATTAATAGTTGCTGATGAAATACTAGATCTAGGTTGTATACGGCATAATCTGTGGAATAAATGCGCTCCTGATTATAATTTTTACGCATACTTTAATTGTTTTATAAGATTTTTTTTAATTGAATTCAACAGTTTTTTTTGTATAACCGCTATAAAAGCTTGTATGTGGGTGGGGTAAAAAGGACCAACTCAACTAAACACTGACATAGTTTTAAACAATAAGAAAATAGCAAATAAATAGTTTAAAACGAGCATTTTTACAAGAGATAATTAATTAAATAAATTAATAGTTATTCTAACTCTGCTGACGAAATACCAGATCAAGGTTGTATACGGCATAATCTTTGTAATAAATGTGACCATAAATGTTTTATTTTGCATTGGTTAAATTATTTAGATAGCATGTCGTGAAATCTTTTTAAAATAAAAAATAAGACGTTGTATCTGGCTCGATGGCTCTCTATTTTCACCCAGCCTATGGGGTAAAAAGGAACATTTGACAAATTTTAGAAAAAAAAAACAAATTTCTACAAGAATTAACTAGGAATTTTACTGAACATAGTTCGATAATTGTTGGTTTAATACATTTTTTGCGTGATGTTCATTTAGCTTAGTTTATTTTTTATTATTGTTTATTTGTTGACTTTGTATACAAGTACATCAGTCATATACATTTTATAATTAATCTTTACACTTTTATTTTATTTGCTTGTATATAATTGTATAGTGCACCATATATCCTTTTCTTTATCAATAATGTTATAAAACTGGTTGGGATGGAGATTTTTTTCCTTACTATAATTGATTAGACAGTATAATTACTCAGGGTCGAATTGGAGCTTTGTGCCCCACCTTACCTTATTATAAATATTGATTATCGCGAAATAATTTAAAATACATAATAGATAGATAAAACAATATTATTTAACATTAAATAATAAAAGTTTTAGATTATTGTATTTTACGAATAAGCATCTACTCCGGTCTGCGCTCGAGTTGTCCGTTTTCAAGTTTTGCATAAAAAGGTTTGCAACGCCCTTTTCTTTTCTATAATTTATTTATATTCATATATTCCGATTTATATTTTTATATTTTCATTGATTTGTTATTGTGATATATCCTAGAATCGGTCCTAGCTCTTGGACCATATATACATTTGCACATAGTAGTTTCCTACGCTCTCCGCAAAGGTTGAAGTTAACGCAGCCATCCGCCGCGTTTACTGAACCAAATTGAAATGGAGAAGATTGACTGTACGTGCCAGGGTATAACAAACGTTTTTCGATTCCCTGAATTACGCCCGTGCGCTGTTTTTTTATATTTATTTTTCACGGCGACGACCGAAATCCGAATGGAACTTGAGCTAATAAAGAATTGTTGTCAAATTACATTGCAATCTACTGCAATAATAGTTGTTCAAAACCATTCGCCTTAAATCGTTGTTTGATATTTAATACATTTACGAAAATTAAATTAGATCATTGGTCATTATTGTCTTCAGCCTTTATTTTAATACATTTGATTCAAATTTTAATCAATATATTTTATGGTTTCTCTGGGAATATTATTTATTATGTTAATAAGTTTTTTAGGTTATTATTCTATCTAAAGCTTTTACTGACAAGTTTTAGTAAGCTGAAAGTGAAACCATCACTGCACATTTATTTTTAGTGTCGTATGCCGAAGCCTCATAGAAAATTCCGCTTAAAATAAGGGTGAATCATGTGTTAAATGGATGAAGGAAAAATTAATATTCATGCTAATAGACATGGAAAAACAATCAAGTTTAAATAAAATAACATTAGCGCTTCTAACAATCTATACATTTTGTATTATATACATTATGTGTTATATTGTTTGGACTACAACGATTCGGAGTTAATACATTATGCATTTCAATTCTATTTCCATTCAGTTCCATATTTTTTAGTATGATCTAGAAACATCACAGCCGAAAGGGAATGATGGTATTGACCTTAACTGTCCTGAAAAAATATAGAAAAAATATTATGTCACGTTCTTTGGAAATTCTTAGAGCTTTTAAGTGCAACCTAGAGCTTTGGTGAAATAATGACCATTTTCGAATATTGTGGTTAATTTTCATTAATTTTGTTGATTTAAAGTTTGGAACTGTAACCGTGAATAGCATTTTTAGGTCCACAATCAAAAACAATAACACAATTAACCCATGTTGTAAAGAAAAGACTTCTTGCTGAACTATGAATTTAATTTTTTTTAAAGTCGGTCGACTTTGAGAGGCCCTTCTTTAAAAAAAACTTAATAAAGTGTGTTATGCAAGTATCATCAAAAGGTGGCGCATTTTATTTTTTTTAGATTTATTTATTTATATATATATATATATATATATATATATATATATAACCAGACAGAGGTGCCTGGTATGAGAGATTATGAAAAACGGTTTTCATATTTTATATATACATTTCGTTTGACTATTTCATTAAGGGGGTATTCTACTGTAGAGTCATGAATTTCGCCCGGTTTTTTGAAGCGCTGTATAAAGGAAACAAATAATATTTTTACTATCGATTTTTTTATCATTTGTTTATTGATATTTTATTATTATATAAAAAAATTATTAAAAAAAAATAATTAAAATTCACAAAGTTATGAGCCGTCAAAGTGGGGGTTCCCAAAAAAAGAGGGTGTCCTGGCGTACATGATTCCAACCCTCCTGGTGATTTGAAACATAAAAAATAGATGGATTCTTATTTATAATAGATGTCGCTATCGTATGAACCTTGGATAAGCTGAAAAAAAAATTTTTGTTCGAATGGCGGCAGTTTGAAAAAAAATTAGTTTTTTTCATGTTTTTTTAACAATTCCAATTTTTTTAAAAATACTAAATGAAAAGTTATAGTTTTGGGCAAGGTCCATACGATAAAGCGATGTATAGAGAAGATCCTCTCCAAATTTGAAGTAAATCGGTTAATTAGAACTCGAGATATCCTTACCGCCAGCTCGAAAAAAGTAGTTCCGAGAAAAACGCGTTCAAAGTTTTGAGACAAGTCGGACCCGAACCGAGGCCACGTCACTAAAACGGCTATAACTCAGGAAATAATAATAATTTTGAAAAATCCTTTCAATGACATATTTTTGAATAACTAAACTTTAAAAATATAAAAAAAAAATTTTCGATTTTTTCAAAATTCTACAGTAGAATACCCCCTTAATATAATATCTATTTTAATCAGGATTGTAAAATGGTGAAATACTTGATACCTTAATCATTGAAAAAATTCGGGTGAACAAATGAAAACCTAAAAATACCACAATGTTTTCTATGACATTTTACTTGTACATTGTGATTTGAACTAATTGTGATGCGGTATCGAAATGTACATTTTTTTTTAAATTGTTATTGCTTTTTATTTTAGGCAAATTGGCTGATAGATTTTTACTCGCAAAAATTATTCAAAATTTTTTGTTTTCTTAAAAATATCGAGCATAGGCACATATCTGGGACTAAGGGCTTGGTGTGCTAATTCTTACAATCTTCTTGACTATTATATGTGTATGTGCGTTACGTAGTTATGAAATTGTTTAAAACTCTCCTTCGATTAACTCAGGTTGTTGGGATATAATTTAACCCTTGTAGCTGTGGACTGTATTAAACACTGATTTGTTTTGTATTTGTATGTATTTGTTGCAGTTCTTGTTACAATCACTGATTTGTCACTAAGTTATAATGAAAGAATATATATATATATATATATATATATATATATATATATATATTATTTATTATACATGTTATTGCGCGGACTCGACTTTTAGAAGTGTACAATAGGTTGCACTTAAGTGTACAATAGGTTACAGCAACTATCCTGTGTAAAAGCTTAATGCCATGAAGATTGTCACCTTCATGGTCAATATAATAAAACGAAACTACATCCGAGCAGTATATAAAGCACTCAAGTTTGTTTATCAATTTTTTAACTAGCTTTAAAATTGTAAATTTAATTTACATCATAATTGTTATTTCTGTTTGCGCACTACATTTTTTTTTTTCATTTTGATCTTTGGCATTTCTAAGAATTGTTCTCGGACTACTAGAGACTAGACCCGTCCGTAACAGTGGCACACAGAACTATTCCCTTCCACGTATTCGTCAAGGAGCTTTATTAACTACTCGTACGCGCCTCACTCGATTCTTTTCAACTAATGAACTTACTTCTATGCGCGACTATAAAAACTCGGTTCATGTCACGCTGATGTAGTGGCGTTGCTGTAATTATATTTTCTAGGATGATTATTTTGTAGAGTTGTTTTTCATTTATATAATAAAATCGAGAATTAGGTTTTTTATGAATGCTTATGGCGTGAAAGACATTTCCACGTAATGCGCTGTTAAAAGAGGCCAAAATAAACTCAGGAATTGATGACGGCGAGAATAAAGGAAACGATATTATGTGCACCTTTCTTTATCCGCGACATATAAAATTCTCAGTGTGTAATTAGGATCAATGAAATTTATGATTTATACATGCAAAAATATATTCTCGCTTTTGAAATTACTATAATGCAATATATATGTAAGGTCCGCGGGTATAAAGATTCATTACCGATATCTCAAAATCCTCAATATTGAAGTAAAGTTAAGAACTTTTGAAAAACAATATTTGAAAGTAAAGAGAAAACGATGTATAACTAGCCATCACTTTGTTTCTTACGACGTTAACAAAAGTATATTCTTTCGTTGTTAGTTTTTTTTTAATTGTGAGCACTGAGACCTTAGTATAATGTTTTAAGTATACGTTATTTAATTTTTATAAGATATATAGCTAATTTTTAAGTTAGATTCAACAGTTTTTCATACAAGCTCTATAAAAGCTCAGTCCTGGGTGGGGTAAAAAGGACCAACTGAACTTTTACCCTGCCGAATTGTGAACAATGAGAAATAGCAAATACAAGAGTAAATTAAGTTAAAAAAAAGTAAATTGACTAAGAGTTTAACTGAACATAGTCAGATAGTTGATTATGTGTTATTTATTGTGATATATTTGGTTTGGTTATCACAATATAATTGCTCAAAATCAAATTGGACTTTTGTGCCCCGCCCTACCCTGTTTATGTTAAATAATTTGCATTTTATATGAACATTAAATAGCTGCTTCGAATCTCAATTTTGATGCTAATAGATTTTTTATTTTACTTTCGTTTATTGAATTAAACATTTCATCTGATAGTTTATTTTAAATAAACAAACCGTTTGTTTACATTGGCTTTACTGCCGATGCAGCGTACACAAGTTTTATTTTTATGTTCTAACTATTTTATGAATATAATTAAATTAATATTACTGCATTTTATTCCGAAACACGTGTCTGTTATTGCTTTTTTGTTAATGGAGAAAAACAGATATTCTTAATAGCTGCAGAGAAATGGTCGAAGAGCTAGTATAAATATTAGTATACTCAGCATAAATAGATTGATGAAAATGAATCTATTAGTAGTAGTTTATGTCTTTGCATTTTGAAATATTTAACTAAATTACATATACACACAATATATATTATATATTAATTTGATTAACGTATATTGATTATTTTATTTAGGAATTGTGAGTTTTAACTAATTAAAAATTTAGAAGGGTTTGAAAAATGAGTTTTAAAGCCTCTATTTTGTATTAAACTTTGTACTTGAACACATTCATACACCTTTTTTGGATCAACTTAGTTTAAATAATTGAATTAAACTGTGAATGAAACAATTTGAAAATACTTTTGTTACGTTTGTTTTTATTGCGTATGCTGTAGGAAAGTTAAAAAATACGATGGATAAAATAAAGTAATGTTCTACATTATCATAACTTATATGGGCCTAATGAATTATTTATGTCAAACACAGAATATTTCAGCAACCATTGAGTCTAATCTGTCAATTGTAATAAATAAAAATATCATGTTTTTAGCATAACAATGGTAACGATAATCATGTTACACAATAAACACACATGTAACGATCCGTCATATGACATAGGTCGGGTCGTGTCCCCATGTTGTTTTGGAGCTCCGAAAACCAGCAAAAGACTGTTTCAGTTCACTTTCAGTCAGTGTACACAAAAAGAGATATGACATAAACTTTAATAAATCATTAAAGAAGATGATTTTACTTGAAATAAAACGGAAAAGACGTTTGTCATTTTTCTACAAGAAATATTTTTCAGAGCTCTTGCGGGTTATGGAAGCCCAGGGTTTGTTACAATTGTCGGAGAAGAAAGAACGCGCTATGCAGATGAATATAATTTATCAAAAAAAGTTAGCACAAAACCTAACTAAGGAAATTTAAGTGACACCAGGAAATTATATCAAGTGATATATAAGATACTTTGCCAAGATTTTTTTTATAACGTTTCATTTTTAATATAGTTAGGAGGACGAACACACATTTGTTTACCAACAGCGGATTCAATTACTAAAAAAAGATGCAAATGATCGATAGTATTCAATTACACTTTAAGAATAATTTAATTAATAATTATTTAGTTTAATTAAGCCACATTTTTTAAGCTTGATATTTGATTTACTGGTGTAGGTGCATCATGAAGAAGCTGATATGTTTTTCTTTAGAAATCAATTGCAATGTGCTCATTTGAATTTAATTTAAGGTACCAAAATTAAAATATGTAAATAAGGGACCAATTCTGCCGCATAAGAGACCAATGTTATGGCAAGGCTATGTTGTGAAGAACTTTCCATACAAATTCGTTCTGAATATTGAATGTGGTTGCTTTGCAGGCAGGCGATTTATAAATAACCTAGAAACCACATAAATGTCAAAAAACATTGTTAGATAACAGGGTTTTTTGACTCAGGTTCATAACATTCGAGTGACGTTGCAGTTCGAAACGCTTAATGCACAGCAAATACATGACATTTTGACAGTATTCAATATGATTTAGTAGCAAAATGTATGGAAGTTGGAGTGTAACATGGCCTTGCCATAACATTTGTCTGTTATGCGGCAGAATCGGTTTCTAAATTGGACGGTCGAATGCTTTGTAGAACATAGGGGTTACGTATTTCGTAGAACATAGTTGGTTCATGAACCTAGACACAATATTTCCGAACAATAGCGAGTTCTTCCAATAGCTCTCGAGCATTTTAATTTGCTATAATGGTAAATTTTCGAAATAATGCCGGACTATCAGGCCTTCCGAACTGTTGGGTGCCAGACTAAAGGACTTCTACAGTAATATTTTATTTCATGAATACTTATATCGAATAGTATAACCCTGACCACGTCCAAGTCGCGATACAAATCGAGTTGTACAGAGCTTAAATTTGTTTTTATATTATTTTGTAGATGGGAAACTGTTTTTGTGCGGCGTCACGTTTGAATCACGCGGCGGTTGAGGTGGCGTTGGTTACATACCGCAAACAAATTCCCTCGTATTCATATTCACATTTCAAAAATTACTTTCGTGCGCGTTGTATTTGTAATGGGCAGATTTCTTTCAAACCAAGTCAAAGTTCGAGTCGATGGCAAGAAGACAGAAGAAACATCTTTATTCGTTTTTTTTTTTTTGATAAATGAAGCTTGTATTGATTGAACTAATAGTGTGGCTATATTGTGGATTAAACTTTACTTGCAAGCAAGTTTTTTAACAATTATCATTTGTTACCAAATTTAATTAGAATTCCTCGAACTATTGGATTTAAATGCTGAATAAAATCAGATTTCAAGTAGACTAACGCTTTTCTGCTGACAACATTTCTTGATAATTATATTTGCTAGAATTGATTTTACTTGTCCAACTCATGTCATTTTGCACTAGCGGTTGTGGGAAAGATAACTTCGTTATTCACTACGGCCATTGTCAATTGTTTCAATGAAATATTTCATTCGTGATTTGAATTCAGAACATGGATGTAACCGACATCGAAAATGTCTATTGATTGCTGCATGGCATTTTATCTCTAGCTAATTGTATTATTTTATATAAAACATATGCATATAAACAACTGGAAAATTAAGATATCTGAATTAACTGATGGCACGAGCATTGATGATATATGCACAATCGTTGATATAGATAATTTAGTAATTTGCATGACATTGATTCTACCATATAATTGCTGTTTTACATGATTATATATACTTTTTCTGAACATGTGTTTTCTTTACTTTCCAGGTGAGTACTAATTCTGATAAATACGCGCTAGCGATATCTGCAAAGTATCAAGCACTCGACGAGACGGTAAGACGTTAGCAAATTACACCATTGGAACTACTAATGATAAACTTTGTATGTCTGCGATTTTCCGCACAATTATCATTTAATGTGAGAGACGGAGTTTAATATTTTCATCCCATAATTCATTCAATTAATTTATGCTAATTATAACTGGCGAGATAATTCGTTTAGATTATTGCACGAAAACGGACGAGCACCTGTAGGTATCTGTCTGTCACAAAACGAGCAACAGCTGATAACGCTTTTAAATTGTCAAGAGAACACGTGCGCGGTTAATTTAATTTTTATTTTTTGTAATTTAGTAAATCTGGGATATTACAATTATTAGTTTGTTGCAACTACAACAAACTGAATTATTAATTAGAAAATATTATATTTTTAACTGTATGAAAACAATGAGACAGTGTCATAAATTTTTAAGTCAAATAGGGGGAACAAAGGTTCCACTAGTTACAATATTTAGGTGTTTGTTATTTTTCAAGAATTGTTTTTGTATATGACTGTTAAATATATTGCCAAGTGTCCCATTCAGCGATGCATTATCCGATAATAAAACTTGATACAGCATAAATAAATGCATTTCTTTTGTCTTTCCGTCTTTTTTATTCGCATTTCCTTGATGCATCGCGATAGAGTCATGTCAGCGGTCGTTAAGCTAATTAAAAAAGATTCGTTCAATCCATCCGTGTCTTGCGATATGCCATATCAACAGTTACATCTGGCATTAGGAATAAATATCACGTTGGATAATGGCCATGGTAGAAGCAAAGATAAAACGGCCGTCCGTTTATTTCTAACGATGGATCTGCTCGTGAAAAATATTAATGTAAACCAGCGGGTCGAACGACACCTTGGATATTTCATCTCATTCGTTTAAATCTATAATATTTTCAACAATGAATTCATCTAAGCGCCTGTGATTTGGCATACCTTATACAACACAGCTCGCCTTAATGGACCAAGTGTAATCCTTGTGCAGTATATATAAACTTTCCACTGATTTTAAAACGGATACATTAAAATCTCGTGCTTCAAAAAAATTCTGTTGTATCAACACGACAAAGTTTCTTGTCTAACTTTTTATAATATTACAGTTTCGCAAAGTCGTACTGGTGAATTGCATTATAATAGAACTCTAGTGTTTAATTTTTCCAACCAAGTTTAATATTGTGTTAATAAAATGTGACGCAGAATTATGATTTGAAATGGAAAATATTTACTAAAACCTAAAGTGGTAATTTTTATCTACGTACCCAATACCTTGTAATGTTATAAACCCATTGACAAAGTTTGGGTAAAGTTTTTAAGTGTGACTATTAATATAAATGGAAAGCGAGTATTAAAAACGTATTTTAAACCGCGCGTCTTCTCAGACATAGATTATGCGATTTAGTTTAAATTGATTGCATGCAAATATACCTGTTTGGCTGCTGCGTCACTTTCTTTGAGCTATGGACTTGTACAGGAATTTTTCTTTAATATTCATCGCATAGTCGCGTTCATTACTTTTCATAATATTTTCATCGAGCTCAGGAATGTCTCTTTGTTTTAATTAAAATTAAATACGTATATATATATATATATATATATATATATATATATATATATGTATGTATTATGCGATCTGAATATTGTGGAAAAGTTATTCTTGACATATTTTGGAAAATAGTAATTGGACCAAATGTCATCAAAAATGTTTTTGTGATGTTAAATTATGATACATTCAATGTAAGAAATTCTATTTAATTATATATCATGATTTTCTGGTTTTCTTTTTATTGTTATTCAAAGTAAGTACAAGTTTGGTTTGATTGATTGACTTTATTAACTATAAGCTTAATTGACAACATATCATTTTTTAGTTTTTTTTCGCTTCATAATTTAATGTACATCACTTTGGATTAGTTATTCGGCTGCATCCGAATGCATTAAATTTGCATGTTCAAATCAAAATCAGACGCGGCATATCAAATGTAATTATGAGGAGCATTGTGACCGCGAATTGTTGAAATTGTGATTCAACATCCGCTCGCTTGATTGCGCCAGTGACAGTGTCTTGAATTGAGATGGTATGTGCATTCCTTGAGCAGAATAAACATGAAACAGATTATTAAACAGTGGTGCTATGCATTTATTCCGGAATTCCTCTTGGGTTTCCTGCGTTTGTTATAATATTAGTCTTGTAGATTTCGGTAAACAGTTGCGCTTTGCACACGGTCCAATTATATATGCGGCATTGCCGCGCGGTGTGTTTAACATACAATGATTCCTAGTGGATAAATTCTTATCGCAAGGTAAAACGCACTCGAATAAGTCGCATTCAATATCCCAGAGCTCTCAGCGGATTTCTTAAATACATTCGAACGAATTCAATTTCCGTTATTGTATGAGGTAATCTTTGAATATACATCCAATAGAATTTATATCGAAAGAGGCAATATGCGATATACTGCGCTTCATTTAAATCAATTTTAATACGTTTCTATATTATATTTGGTTGGATATACATAGAAGCTACTGGATGCCAGATTCTCGCACAGTTCTGAGATACCTCACAGATGAGAATATGCAGCGTGTGTACACTTAGCACGAAATATTTGTTCAGTTATACGTTGGGGTTGCCGAAGTATTTCCATAGAGAATCAATTCCTGAACTAACTTTGCAAACCGCAAATTATATTGCGTCTGCATATGATTCCAAGTTATTCAATTATTTATAGTTTCTCACAATCAGTATAATAACATACTTCAATCGACCATGCGAAATATAAATAGTTAGAAAATCGATCTCGTACAAGTGCGATATTTTTAACAATTATTTGGATTTTAATTTGATTTGATTCTTCTGACATACCTTGCAACAATTTCTGAGTTATATAAACTGAAACTTACACAACGCAAACGCTACATAGCAAGTACTCTTCGGATTATATGCCATTGAACTAACAATAAGTTTCACAAATCCTCTATATACGGCTCATACACAACATCTGTCAAACATAATGCAAACTTTGAAGTAGCACTTTGCAACGACTATAACACACATATACTGCTTAAATAAATCCTTTATCTAATCCATTAAACAAAATATATTACGATCGTAACGCTCTTGTCACACAGCCAACATGAAATATCTTTATTTGTCTAGATACGATAGCAATTTCTCATTCATAGATGATAATGACTAAATAACGTAGTATTATATAGAGCCAAACTTGATATCAAATAATTCAAAGCATTTCACACGTTTGAAGCGCCATTAACTATCTTCTGTGGTAATAAAATTGTAAATCGTCTTTCTTCGAGTTATTTATAATTACGAAATGATAATTAAAAGCATTTACAAATAATATGAGATAATTATCATTATTGTAATCATTATGTTCGTCGTTTTGATTAAAATGATTATTTTTAATTATAAAGAGAATAGAAGATTACGAACTCAATCTTTTTTTTTTGTTGGTTCCTTGAATAAATTTGACAATAACTCATCAAAATGATATATTTAGATTAATTCATCAAGAGCACTGTGAAATAAAAAAAACCTTTGTTGTTTATAATTAGGCCATATTACGTACGTAAGCTGCTAATTAGTTAAGCCCGTTCATTAGCTGTTGAGTATTCTTATATCCTTCTTCATATTTTAGTACTTCACTAAATTATATTCCTTTCTTTCACATTTAAAATAATTACACATTTAGTATAACATTTCATTATAGTAAAAAATCTTTTCGAAATACACTACCTTCTTTTTTGTTCAATTTATATATCAATTTTTGTGCTGTTATCCAACCTGTACAATTCCTTAATCCTTGATAAAACAAAAAAAGGAAACATTTTTTTTGTGAAAAGGTTTAGGAATTTGTGCCTCCAGTTGTTTGCCGTCATTCAAAAAAAATATTAGTACAATCGAGGAGGGCTAGAATGGAACAACGGATGAATCCACATCTGTCACAAAGTTCTTGTTTACCTTCCGGATTGCGTGTACGTCCATCGGTGTGTATATATTGCAGTGGCGTTGAAGCATTGGATGGAGATACTTTACAATTAGAAAATTTTTGATATATTCGTAGGTATAAATTGTTTCCTGCTTTTTATTCTTCGCTTTAAACACATTTTGTATTAACTCAAAAATACCTCGAGTTCAATCAAATATTAATACCTGATAAAATGTTTTCACATTCTAATTGCTATTTAACAAAATCGACATATTTTATGTTAGGTTATTGGATGTCGATGAATCGTGTAAAAAATATATAAACTTATATATTTGAATATGGAATAGGCATTTTTAAGCTACATTGTGGGACTCAAATTCTACACGACTCGCAAAAATGTCTTTCATGCTGCAACTTTTTATTTTTTTTATCATAATTTTCTATTCCGTTACTTACAAAAATATGTACTCCCTCTAATTTTACATTTTTATTATCTTTTTTCCGCCCAAAAAAATAGCAACTAGTCGTGTATGGCATCGTGCCTTGAGGCAAATTGCAGGAACTTCCCGTACCGAATTAAAATTTAAAAAATCATAATTATTATTATTTTTTTATTATTATCTCTTTTATTTACAACTGTCCAGTTAAGAACATAAATTTGTGGAATTTTCAATAGTCGGCAGTAAAGGGACATTGTTTACTTAAAGGGGCATGTTGTTAAAACAATTTATTAGTTGTTTTCTCATTCGATATAACGTCCACAATATTTTGTTGATTATTATATAATTATTTTTGATATTAAAAAAAAATTAGAAATTAACAAAAAATTGAATAATTTTTTTTCTTTTCCCAAAAACAATCGTTTTATCAACACAAGCAGAACTGCCATTTTTTGCACATTTTATTAAAAAACTGCCATTTTTTGCACATTTTGCTCCGTATCTCCGAAACGGCTGGACCTGCCTTGGACAAAGACTTATCACCACTTCTCCCCATCATTACAAATTGAATGCTTTTTGAATCATTCGAATCGGATGCTCTGTTCTCGCAAAAACTCGATTTCTATTTTCTGCACACCTTTCTCTGTAACTCTGAAACCGCTGGACCGACTTATGCCAAAAACTAAGCACATCTCTCTATCAATAGGAATCGAATGTTTTTTAAACCGTCAAATCGGTTGATCCATACAGCCGAAAAGTGGACGAAAAATTGCATCCATACATACATACACACACGTACACACACATGCATTTTTTCTAAGGTATGCCAAAACCTTCAAAACGTGAAGATAAGCAAAAAATTTCAATTTCGATTTATGGACGATTACAATAACTTACCATACACGTTAAAAAACACGTTTTTTTAGGTTACAGTGGTGTTACCCCTTAAATGGCGTTTGAATATATATCATGGCTATTCATAAGTACTGTTAAAGTTTCAATTGTGTCACTGATTTCATATTAACATTACAGCTTTGTGCTTAATATACTTCAAATATACTTATTTTTTTGTTTTAAGTATTACATAAAATTCTCCGTTCAAAATATGATGTATATTAATGATATTCAAAACATAAACACTTCACTAATATAATTAATTTATAGTTCCATTAGTTAGTTGTTCTAGACGCGTCTATGTTTGTATATTGAATGTATCTTACTAGTTCAATTACAATATATAATTTTCGTGAATAATAATATAAATCTACTACATTACAGTCTTATGTTATGCTCAACATTCATGATGGCAAAAGTTTTCAACAACAAAGCTCGTGAGTTGGCTTATGCTAAGTGTTCAGCTTTTAGTTGATGTTGGCAGTACGAACTGTGTGAGAGCTCATTATTCGCTAGTATTAATCTGGTGTTTGTTAGAAAGAAAATTCGTCGTTTATTTATTTGCTGCGACTTATTTATGTTCGTTCTAGTTCGTATATGTCCAATGAGCCACTTAGTGCAATTGTGTGTAGAACGGCTACTAGATGCTACCGGCTATTGTGCCGCTAGAAGCGATGTCCCGGAATCGCGTGTACCGTGCCAACTACCAGCCAGACAACACAGCTCCTTATCCGGTGCAAGTGGAGTACCGAGTTCGGACTACATATGTAGATATCCTTGTTTCAACCCCAATTTAATAACGACACCACATCGTTGATCGCTTGGCCGAAAAGGGCTTCTCAAAATATTATTGATATTGTTGTATAACTCGAGCACGACTCTTGTTTAAAACGTTTATAAATATCTAACATACACTTCTGGGATTATGAAAAATCCGCTTAACACTTTGCAGAACAAAAGTAAAACTGTTTGCGTCAGTGTTAATTGGATTTGCCTAATTTGTTGTCATCATGATATTCTATAATTATATCTTCGTTAGTTTACTAATCTATAACTTCTTATACAACATAATTTTATACAGGAAATCTCGTTAAGATGATTTCTCAGAGACGGGATCAAAATGACTCATTATAGAATATATTATTACACTTTTTTCATTATTTCGATTACCAAACACTTTTATTAACTTCCCGTATGGTAAGTTATAGTAATCTTTGCGTATCAAAGGCTTTTAAACATTTTGGCATACCTTAGAAAAAATGATGTGTGTGTGTGTGTGTGTGTACGTGTGCGGATACAAATTTTCGTCGATGATTTAAGTAACACCGATCAACCGAATTCCATAAAACATTCGATTTATATTGATAAGCAGACGTGCTGATTAGTTTTGGCGAAGGCAGGTCTAGCCGTTCCGAAGATACGGGGCAAAAAGTGCCAAAAACGGTAACTCAGGTTTTAAGAGGACGGAGCGCCCGATTTTAATAATTCAAAAAACATTTTACTTGTATTGACAAGATGAACAACTGATTAAATTTTTGCGAAGGCAGGTCCAGCGGTTATAGACTCTCAATAAGAAATGTCATTTCGCGGTCAAAAATGTTTGTTGGACATATGTACATCCAATTATCAGATATTTTATAGAGATTTTAATAATGTGTACACATTTTGTGTAAATTTTTTGAGTTCCGTACCGAGATTTTTAATTACGGTATTGGAAGTTCCAGAAATTTGCCTTAAGGCACGTTGCCATGCACCCCACTAGTTTAATTCCAAACTGCATTTCACATAATCGTTTTGGCACGCTCTTATTGTTCACATATTTTGAAATACAGCATCGTTTGATACTTTGCGTAGCATTTATAAAATTCAAATGGACCGTTAGCGAAACATGATTCATAACACGTCTCATATATTGTGAGTTATGTCCTATTCCTTATAATATGTTCCAATATATTTGTTTTATACGACTTTTCATGTTGTAAAGATAATATATAAGTCAGTGAAACAACTTTTCTTATTAAGTATTTTTAAGTGAAATATCGTAATGCAATAACGTTGAGTAGAAGTGGAACTACCAAGCCGTAATTCAAATAGGTAATTTTGTAAATTTAATGTTCCAGAGGTAGCAGGCCGCCTTCGTATTTTTCTACTGTCGGCGCTGTTTGCACTGAGGTTGTTATTTATTTGTATGTTTTTCTGCTCCGTTAAAGTAATGTCGATTATGGATTAGGTCTTAATCATTAGGAGTTCGCTGTAATTTCATTTCGAGCTTGAGCGAGTTCCGTGGGACAAATTGATTTGGGAAACGCTGCCGTATTGCTCCTTGATAATTTGCCTCGCTATGATATTATATAGCACGTGAACAGGGCATTTTCTGTAACGTGGGGCATTATGAAAGCATGATTACTATATACTTTAAACGATTTAAAACACGCGTCGTGATTTTATTAAAACTGCATACGAATTCTACAGCAACGCTTTTATCGTGTTATTTTTTGCGTTACCGCGCTATTCCGCAAATGTAATTATATTTTAATAGTAATTACGGAATTATATTATAACTTAGATGAATATATTACATGTACACATCTTTTACATAAATTCAACAGGGGCCAATGCACTTTTATACTTTTATTGCTATTGAACCATTGTTTTAAATGCATAATGCTATAAGCTCATTGCGAAAATATACGTTCATTTTTAGATCGTTATATTTATAAGCTTCTTCATTTGACCGAGGAATATATGTTTTATATATGAAGAATAAAATTTTTTTTTTATATTATTATTGATATTGGGCTTCTGCTCTTTGTTCCGAAGTGTTTACCATACGAAATATCAAAAGAATTTTAATCGTCCGTGTCCACGATAATTACAAACTTAAAAAGACGCGTTCATTTATATGAAATTGAATAGGGAGCCGTGTTATTAATCTCGGTAATTTCACTAGCTGTTCAATATTCGTCTCGTAATTATAAAATTACATTAATAAATTTTTGATAGGAAAAAAACTTAAGCACATTAGATAACTAATTTAATAGAGGCAAAAAATTATAATGATAATGATCTTATGGTTCCTTGACTTCTATAAAATTATCTTGGAGAGGTTGCCGCCGAACTCATTAATGATTCGCTACTGTTCTTTCTTCAGGGTTTTTAATAATCTCCGGATCTTTGCTTCGAAAACTAATTCTGTAATTCGTGGTAGGCTGATAATATCGCGTTAGTCATTAAATGAACTAAATATTAAATTATTCTTTGATCCTTTTCTATAGATGAATACATAAATTGTATTGTTATGAAA
>NW_020538040.1:162585964-162629317 GCF_003426905.1 Ctenocephalides felis
ACTTTGTATTTTAATGAATTGACGATCATTTGCAGTACGTCAACTTACGGAAATGGCAATTTCTAAGTGCTTTACTTATTGATATAGACCCGATAAACAGTTTGTCGTAAAGTTTACAATAGAAAGAACCAGCGAACTCGATCAAGGCTTTCACAGTTGTGTAAGGAAATAAAATCTCATGAATTTCGCTGTACACACATATAGGTACACACACAGGCGTAGAATGAAATACCGAAGAAATTTGTTGGGGCGTTTTTCTTTCAGGAACGAAAGTTTTACGAGCGATGAGCGTTTCGCACGGAATGTTTCGCGAACGAAGCTACGTGAATGTATACTGGCCCCGTCTGTGTATTAACATGTATCGACCTCGCTAATGTGACACAAACACGTCGACACGCGGCCTTCCATTAGCATTTGCTAGGCTGCGATGTTACTTTCATTAACTAATACATTCCTGTCAACGTCGACTTTTTTGAACAATGATCTCGCGCAGGAAAGGAAACGCAGCTTGTAATTCGCAGTTTAACCAAGACATTTATAACCGGCTTAAACTGAACTTATTATATCACAGTTAGTTTATAGTATAAGTTGTTACCGTTTTTTAGAAAAGCTTTTCCGTTGAATAGAATGACCACAAAAGAGAAAAGACCACAAACTCAGTGCACTTCGGATGGGGTTAAATGTGCCACGAGTCGGTCGCGAGCGGCTCCGGTGTGAGGGTGTTGTTTGAGAGAGTTATAGTGCACTTGCACAGCCGTGCATTGCGTGCTGAGCTCATCGCCTCCCGAACGCCTCCCGAACGCCTCCCCGACCGCCTCCCGTCCTCGCGCTCTTTCCGCCGCCGAGCCAATATTGTCGTGTGGTCGACGGTAGTTGCCTAATAAGTACAATAATGGATTTGAATTGCGGCGTGTGCGTTTGCAGCAGACCCCGCGCTCTACTTGTCTCTGAAGTGCGTGCACTCGAACCCAATTCAGTGAGGCTTGATGCCGCCCGACGCGATTCGCTACTCTTAACCCGCATCGAACGGGGTTCCAGGACTCTACCGCCGTCGCCGTTTTGCTTTGCCTGTTGTCGCACTGTAGTTCTTACGATTACAAAATTTTTAGAATTTTATTCAAGACATTATTTGCGCCATATTTTACAATATTTACTATCAGCGTCTTAAATGATCGATAATTATGCTATTTTCGAAGATGCTTTTATTACCCATACTTCTGTTGTGTAATTTTTAACTATTTTTTGAGCAGACATACTTGTTCGATTCCATACAGACGTTTTAACATGCATTAAGTCACCCTACTTAAGAATAGAAAAGCCTTGCAATATCGCGGTTCAGTTAGTTTTAGTTGAATCATGCAATTGAGTTAGTTATTTGAATCATGTAGCTTAGTTAGTTATAGAAATGAGTTTGTAGAGTTCAACTCAATTAGTTAGAGAAAATAAATCGATAGTTATGGATAAATAGTTAATAGTTCATAGGCAGTTAATATGCAGTTCAGTTTCAGTTCATCGGTGGTTCCCCAAATTATTTGGTGGCAGCGGTGAGATTCCAACATTTATTTTGGCGTCAGCTGTGGGATTTCAAAATGAGTTCGGTGTCATTGGTGGGATCTCTATATATCTTGGTGTCTTTGGTGGTTCCAACAAACACACACAAACATATATACTGTGTAAGAATACTGTATTTCATAATTGTTAATTAAATAAGCTAAGGATCTATATTCATTTTAAGGTAATAACACATGATGTTTGAATCATGTAAAAGTTGCTTTGAATTCAATAATAATTCGCTTATTATCCTACACTATACCAATAGAGAGATATTTTAAAATAGACATTAAATTAATTTACGTAATTAGTGATTATATTTATTGGAATTGAATTTGCGCTTTGTGCAACTATGTAATTATCCGTTAATAAACACGCTGCGGTTTCTATCTCACAAGGGATTTACGATTTTCATAACATCATTGTTGCGAAATACTTTATGGCAATTGTAAATATTGAGCAATGGCAAAGTGCAGAACACTGAAACTCAATAAGCGGGTCAATACTATTTTTCCGGCTTGTGTGTACATAGTTATTTATAAATTACTCTATTACATTTTTATTTAATTCAGCGCAAAACACGCAATCCACAAAATGACTTGGCATATGTTTTCTATATTCAAAGTATTTATTTTATGCTGATTTATGATATGCAGTTGTTCTGTGTATAAAACTTCAAAATATTATAGTGTGTACATTTCGCAATTTCTAGCCACTATGTATTTTATTCTTTCTCGTAACTATGCACACGATCTCTTATACGTCAATTTCATTTGAAATAACAAGATGAATTTATTATTGCCGCTTCATCGAATGCATGAAGTTTATATATCTGTTGGTTTTACTTGGAAGAATTTTCGCAATGTCCAAAGATTTTGAGTTGGTACTACATTAGACTATAATATTTTCTGGTCGTTTGAAACAATGTTTGCTTCTTTGGCACTTTCGATGCAAATTCTTTCACATACACATATATATATATATATATATATATATATATGTATGTGTGGGTGTGTGGCTGTGGCTGTGTATATTCATATATATTATGTGTGTTTGTTGTAGTTGCTTACTACATCTTTCTTATCTTCAACATCATATATAATATTAATGACTTTCTTGTCCGAATCTACTAATGACTTTTTGCGTAGTTCACTACGTTTGAGAAAATATTGAATCAAATGAAAACATCACCCTATAAAGTTTTTTGACTAGTTTCTTTATTTTCTATGTGGTCTTACGGGCATTGAAAGATCAGTGGAGTAGATTTGTTAAGGATATTTGAATGGCTGCAAAGTGTTCTTATGAAGATCCTAAGTGAAGTATTTTAATGAAGCATATTATTTTAATTTATTTGCGTTAAAATAAAATGAGTTCATTTAAAATGAATGTCTATACGGTTTGGTGTGCGAACAGATCATAAATAAATGTACCGTGATCATGACATGGATTGACTACATATAAACGTCATATAATGAAATAAATCCAGAGCAGTATAGTATGTCGTAAAAGTTGTCATTGTGAAAATACAACGGGGACGGATATCGAATACACTTCATAGTTTATCGGTTTATTTATTTATTTGTTTTTTTTTCTTTTTTCGTATAGCTCAGAGCTAACTTTTTTTACGATACGGCAAATGTATATTTACATAAATTCGAGCAATCAGTTTATCTGTATATTGCTATGGCAGTTCTCTTGACCCGTGTTATTTTGTCCTCCTCCGGGAGCAACCGTTCTTTGCTGACACAACTCACAAAAGTTCACACACACACGCCGTCCAACCCGTCCAACCCGTCTACAAGGCATGCACACAATCTTATATACAAGTTATTCAGACGTCGACGTGTATGCAAGCAGCCGGGGTTGATTTTCCTTCGCATTTTTCCCATTTCCTTATGTTCGCCAACTTAATTTCAGTGTTCGTATTCATCGGTAAGAGCACGTCCGAACGGTAAAGACTCAATTCTGTAACGATTCCAGAAGGGCCGTTCCGGAACTACACACGGGACACGGAATGTTAACGGTCTTATTACAATCAGGGATGGTATTTTCAGTTCGTGGTTTCTTTTGTCATTCTCTCATCTCCATTATGTATTATTTTTAGAATCGTCGCGTAATAGTAAAAATCATATTTTTTTTCTTCTAATTTGTTGTGATGTTCTCAGGCGCAAACGCATTTCGTGATACGAGGCTTTTGTTTCATGCATCACGGACTTGAACTTATTTCTACATACTTCTGGTTATATATGTACAGTCTTTGTATTCGTTGGTTTCCCTCATTTTAACAATTCTAAAGCGTTATCATGCCCCCTTAATGGCCACCGTGCGCATATAGAGAATAATGAAAGAAGCAATTCATTGTAAATAATATCTATGCTGAAGCTTTGCTCTGTCATATCTATTATTTGCATGAATTATTGCGAACGGAAATCTTTGTTCTTGTTTCACATTCCTACTGTTAGAGACAACTCTCAAGCAGGATGCACTTGCCAAATTTTCCTGGCTGCGCGATTCATTAATGAACCAGTACAAAGTTGAATCGACGATGCGGATGATTGTGAGATTTTTACTTATGTAGGGTAGAACGGGGCTTAAGGTCTACCTCCAACGTCTCAAAACAAGCAAAGTTAGGAATTTTTTAACAATATTTGGAAGTAGAGAGAAAAAGATATGTAATTTGTCATCGCCTTTAATAAAGAAACTTGGCTATAAGAACATATACTGCTATGTTTGAAAACTTGTAACAAAAGTATTTTCTTGCAATGTTAGTTTGTTTGGTTGTGAGTACTGTGTTTAGTTTACGAGACTTTAAGGGGCACGACTAGTGTGGAATTTTCAAAAAATCGAATTTTAAATTTTTCCATATTTCGTTAGGTTCTACCTTTAAATCGATATCTTAAATAGTTTTTGAGTCACATCCCTTAGGAGTTATACAGTATATAGTATAACGATCATTTAATCTTTAAAAACGCGTTTTTCTCGAAACAGCATTTTCCGAATTTGCTGCAGTGATTATTCAAAAACAAATGATCCGATCACCATCGAATTTTGTTTACATGTTCTATGTATAGTTCTCTGTAAAATGAACGATCGGGTCAAAAATCCAATTTTGGCAGTCGAAAAACGACCAAAAGTTTGGGTAAAATTCGACTTTTTTTAAAAAGAACGCCGTCATTTTGTCAATTTTTTATTTTATTCTTTATCGTAGTTCATTTTACAGACAATATTATCTAGTTTAACGAGATTTTTTTTCTAAATTTCATCCACGTAGAAGGCCGGAATCACTGCAGCAGTGAAGGACCTTTTTTTGACGCGCCGTTGGAGATCGACGATAACTTAAAAAATATTTACTTTTTTTCTTCAAAAATTTTACTATGTATTCTTAAAACGCGTATAAATATATTCCTAAAATTTTGAAATGATTCATAAAGTAATTTTTTAATATAAATTCCCCAAAATCACCCTTTTTTTAGGCGTTTACACTAGGTGTGCCCCTTAATTTAAAATAATTTTTTAATATACATTATTTATTTGTTTTATAAGATGTATTGTTAATTTTAAGTTAGATTCAACGGATGTTCTATATAACATCTATAAAGCTTACGTGTGGGGGGGGGGACAAATAGAACCAATTTAACCTTTACCCTGTTAAAGGTATAAACAATAAAAAATATTAAATAAAACAATAAATCTAGGTAAAAAGACAATTTTAGAAGAAATAAATTGATAGCTATTCCAACTTTCCTGATAAATATTTTTGACGAAATACCAGATCAAGGTTATATACAGTGTTATCTTTGTCATTTCGTAAAATCCCTTTAAAATGAAAATTAAAACATTAGATCTGTTTGCCTCCTGGCTGTCCCATTTCACCCCCCATTGGGGTAAAAAAGGAGAGATGACAAATTTTAGAAAAATAGTAAAAAAAACATTTTTATAATTGGGAATTTTACAGAACATAGTACGATAGTTGTTTGTTTGATACGTGTTATGTGTTGTGATGTATTTCATTTGGTTTAGTCAGTATAAATACTTAGTCATTTGGAGCCGGCCTACCCTATTACCTAATATATTATCGTAGCGATGTAAAGCTTGATATAAAACTTTTCTGAAATATGTATAAGTAATATTATTCGATTCATCTCAGTTGCAAATTCTTATATTCACTTGCGGAAATATAAGACGTGCTGATCCTACATGCATAAATACTATATTGTATGACTTTTTCATTTTATTCAATTATTTTGCAAAGAGAAATCTTCTATATTGCTCCGTCCATTATGCCAAAAAGTTGGCGATTCTTATAATTCATTTGGCGATCCGATCTCGACTTCTACACCCGACTCGAAGCGCCGGCCATTCGCCATAAATTATTCAGATATCTATTGCCGATATCTCATTAATTATAATTCAGTCGCCGGTGACAGTATATTTAAATGAAATTGAAATTAGTGTGATATAATCATTACATCGTGACCGTGTCAATATTTTACATTATCTCTATCGTGCTGAACTGGTTTTCGTCTTGGTCGTGCCATTGTGGAGTTGATATCAAATATAAACATTAAATAATATAGCTCGAGAGTTTCATATTCATATTGTATGTGTATTTAATTATGCCTCCTGCCGGTTGCCGACGCGAATTTATTGATAGTAGTAAGAACTGCTTTAATAGAATTTTATTCAAATTAAATGATGTGATGTGATAGATCGAATTTATTATTATTCGTGCTTAACAGTCATATGCATTTTAATAGCTTATTATAATCTTATTTTGTATAACATGTAACTTGAGCTTAAAATGTTGTGTAGTCATAATAAATTTATAGTAGTCGTCCAAAAATCGAAAATAAAATGTTGTTTTGCATATCTTTACGTTCCGTAAGTTTCTGAACATTTTGGCACACTTTAGAAAAAATGTGTGTATGTGCGTATGTGTGTGTATGTATATATGTTTGTGTATGTATAGATGTGTGGAGACAATTTTTCGTCCACGTTTTCGGGAGCACGGATCAACCGATTTGAATGATTCAAAAATATTCGATTCCTGATGATATGGAGATTTGCTGATTAGTTTTTGGAAAGACAGGGCGAATCATTTCGGAGGTACAGAGCAAAAAGTGCAAAAAATAGTAGTGTTTAAGTGAACGGATCATCTAATTCAAAAAACGTTTTGCTTCTGTTGATATTGTGAAGAAATGATTAGTTTTTGGGGAAGGCAAAAAAAATTTTTTTTATTTCAAAATTTGAAAAAAAAAATTTTCCATTGTTTTTAATTATCTACAATTATTCGTATTTCAATTTTAATTCAGGCTAAAAACATTTAAAATTTCTCGAATATTTCGAAGTTCCAGCAATTTGCCTTAAAGCACGATGTCATGCACCACTTGTTTTTATATATGTTTATTTTATATTTTTATGAGAATGCTTATTGAATTCATTTATATGAATTTATTATTATTTATTTTGTTTATGTAATCAATTAGCATTACAGGGATTCCGAAAGTCTCGTTATACGATTCTTGATCAGCACTCGAGTAATTAAATACATTTATAATGAAGCAATAAAGGTTTTTCGAAAAACCTGATATTGTTAAGAGGAAGATCAATAATGAGCTTTGTACTTATATATTCTGTAACTTTTGACTCTACTCGGCATCTCGATACAATGTCACCACTGCTGAATATCATTTTTATTATGAAACCTTGCATCGCGTTTCTTCAGGAACCGACGGGGACCTGTGAAAGATCAGTACTTGTACTCGTATAAGTCGTAATGCATGTTGTCTCTAGCATGCAGATGCAATAACGTTATTGTTCATATGGCTGTCATAACCAATATATATATAAATGTGTCCCCGCGGTGCGAGTATGCGGCATCTGAAATCACGGCGAGCGAACGACGCTGACGGCGGCGAGTACCCTCTTAGGGAAAATACCGTTTAGAATTCCGTGCGATTTTGATATCCGTTCATGTATTTTATTTATTCTGCAATGAGAACCGCTTATTTGTTCGCAAAACATTTACCGACACCAATCAGTATGAAACAACAAGCGTTAACTTGAAACAACATTGGTAACAAATGATCAACAAACGGCGCAAAGAAGTGACAGAAAAAAAATTGAAGGAAGTCACGTATTTATTTCAATTTATAGATTATTCCTAACGTTATCATTTGATCGTATGGAAGATTGGGATTTTTGTTCTATTCATTGATTTTTATATTATACATATAAATAACACAAGTCCACAAAATAAAAAAGTTGCCTGTATTGGATGTGCGACATATTCTTCAATGTATTCAACTACAAAAAAACGGACAAAAATAAGAAAAAGACAAAATCTCTGATCTAGCTATTTTGCTACATTTTTTTGTCAATCAAAACTTTATTCAAGTTTTATAATACAAAATTGTTGAGTATATAAAAAACAAAAAATTAAACCTAAATACAAAAATATAAATGTAAATAATAAACAGAATATTAAAAAAATAAAATTACAAAATATTGAAATAATAATCTTAAATCAACTATGGCTGGAACTGAGCATTAGCTACTCTGTCGAGTGGTGAATGTTTCTATGATGATATATGAACTTCTCTCTACATGATAAGCAAAATCTTATAATTTTTGTCAATCGTTCAACTGCAAAAAACGGTCAAAAATAAGAAAAAAAGAAAATCTCCGGTCTAGCTATTTTTCTACATGATAAGTAAAATCTTATAATTTCTCTCATTTGCTTGCCCTTTTTTTCCAAATCTCCTTAGAAGATCTGTCTTTCTCCTTCAAAGACCTGTGCCACGGATTTCGGCAACGCTTTTTTAATTTCTGTCAAGTATCTTTTTCCAGCAGTAATTGATGCAAATATGCACTAATTTTGAGATAAATGCAAATATGTCTGCAGATTATGGAGGGGCAATGGGAAGTGAATTTGAATAGCAGCACTACTGGAAGCTAAAGATGATACTCATCATGGATGAAAAATGCCTTGCCGAAATCCGTGGCACATGTCTTTGAAGGAGAAAGATAGGTCTTTTAAGGAGGAGCTCCAAAATATGTTCCCAACTGGTTGATTCATGTCGACACGAATACACCTACTGTAAATGAAGTAATAACAAAAACAGCACACATGTATAGAAACAAGCTAATCAGTCATCCAAATTCATTAGCAAATTCTTTGATAACAGAGAACTATCCAAGAAGATTGAAAAGAAAAGCGAAAATAACTTAATCATTATTTATAATGAAATTATTTAATGAGTAAATAGTTAAAATTATATAATTATCAATAAAATATTGTGAATTTTATATCGAATGGAAAAACAACTACTGAGTTGTTTTTTCCAACATGTCCTTGTTATATACAATGTCCGTTTTCGGCCGACTATTGTAAATTCATCAAATATATTGAATGTCCTTTACTGGACAGTTCTAAATAAGAGATAATAAAAAAAATTGTAGTTTAACCCTCAGTTTCGTCGTTAGAGTCAGCACTAAAAGATACTTAGGAAATCATGTGGCGTACACAACTGTTATTTTAGGACCTATGTAATTTATTTACTGCTAAGTTGTCAATTTCAATAGCAGTTTTTTCAGATGTTTAATAATTTCAGCTTTCAAGTGTTTTTTATTTCGAATTATTGATAATACAATATGGTGATTGTAATTGAGATGTATTACCCTAAATTTGCTCGTCATAAGAATGCGGCATAGGTTTCGATATCTTTTTCAACGGAATTCATTTGCATCCTTGCATATATATATATATATATATTATGTAATTGTATCCGAGTTACATTAAACCCTCGATTTTGCACTAGCGAATACACTGTGTTATACGATGAATGGAAACGCTATTCAGGAAATCGCACACGAAGGAATGCAGAACATCCGAGCTAGCTAGTCTGAAGCAATGCACAACGGCTTTCTTAACACAGAAATTCAGAAATGGCATTTACTGAAGAAAAAATCGGGAAGTAATAGAACTTAATGGGTTTGATCCTGTTTTTTGTATATATTTTTTCAATCGAAAAACTTGTGAAAATAGGTTTTATCATCTCAATATTGACAATATTGATAACTCAAATACTTGATACACTTTTTTTATGATCTCTTATGAAGTCTATATTTATTGCTATGGACATGACTGTTGAAAAGCATGAAAATAGTGTATGTTTATTTGGGTTTAAAACTAATTAAATATTGAATTTGTTTCTTCTAATGTTCGGAAGTACAACTGTGTAGAGAAAACAATGGGAATTTTAATAAATAACGAAACATGTGCAGCATTTCGGTGAATGCGGTAAAGGAAACAGAAAATTTCCCACTGAGCGTCGTTGCGACGAACATGCACCGACCGTATTTTGCCGGGAATGAATACTGTAAGCGGATAAGTACGTGCCAACTTGTACTGATACCCCAGAAAGAGCTAGTGTTCCTATGCGAAGATTCAAGTTTTCTTCGGCCTTTAACTATTACGATCTCTTAGCTCCGTCCACGACAGCGCTAGGCAATCGTACGAGTCGTAAGTCGTATTTCCGAATTGCATATACGGATGCTACAGAGGCTGCCAATACTTCTACTCGATAGCTTCATCGACACATGTAGCCGCCTAATCGAAACTCAGGCAATGGATTGTCGCCCAGGATATTGCAAATTTACACATTTGCACCAAAGAGACTAATGGCGTTGAAAATCGTTTACGATACATTGCAAGTTGTAGAGTTTTGCAAGAAGTAATCTGTTTGAAGAGTATCATTAAGTTTTTTTTATTATATAATAGTTTTGTCACCTGTTCTATAAGGTACAACTGGTAAAATTGTAGGATTAAAAATGAATTGACGAAAGATCTGATGTCAGAGATTTCAAGCAACATGAATTTGCTATTTAAGTCTGCCCTGGCAGTGTTGTGGAGAAGTTCTGAAATATCCTCAAGTTTATTGTTACGATTTGGAATAAATTTCTTAAGATTAATTATTATAGTCACCCGTGTAGAAGGTTCTATTCCTAAATGCGAGTTCGAACACTCCCAACTTGAGCGATGTGCACTGTAAGACCGAATGGTTTACAGAATATTTCATTTAACGGAGTTTCTTTTCGTTTTGTTGCGAGAAAACTGCAAAAAGTAAACAAATCGTCCGCCTCGTACATCTACCGGCTTTCTAGTTTGCAGTTTGCCAGCAACCCACTCCTCAGATTGAGTGCTTGTGCTTCTGGTGACGTCCGTTTCTTCTCATAGTTTAACTCGTTGCTCAAAGTGAAATCATCTACAATTGCGAAAAATGTGCGGTGCGCGAAAATACGAAATAAAGACTTGTATGTTCGGAAAATAAGAAAATTGAGAAATAAAATAAAAGAAAGTTGAAGTTGGGTAAGTTTAATTACTTTATCGTTATTTCTCGATTTGTTGAAATTGAAAAAGTCTCGACTGTTTATTCAGATGTATGTCATCATATACTTCTAGTATATTGATGAAGATTATTTTTATAATTGGTTTTTGAACAAAATATTGAATCTTCTGTTAACTCAAATGATTATTAGAATAAAATTCTTCGTTCTGAGTAACGGTAGAGAAAGAAATATATTTATGAATCAGCAATACCCTCGGAAGACTATTTTCACTTAAGATCATATTTGTGATCTATGATATCAGGTGAAAATATGATATCATACAGCTTATTACAGAGCTGGTAGGGATTTTTAGCCCGCGTTTACCACTACTCCAGGACGGGATGGAACTTTGGGACTCGATGTCGTGATTGTTTTTTTATTATTAGTGATTATTAACTCAGCCCTGAATCATCTCAAAAGGTATGGACTGCCAGTGAGCAGTAGCGGCCGGTTTACACTTATTTGGCTGTAATGATAAGGCTCTCTCAACCTTGAGCGTCCGTCCGTCCATTATATCAGTTGCTTATTGCGGCTTGCGGAATTGATTAAGTCGCCAGCGCTTTGAACTTTTTATTTGTTCTCGTTTTTGTTTGATCGTTCGGAAGGCATCAGAACAACATTGCGCTTTAATTTCTTCGTATACGCTATTATGCACGTGAACCGGTGAACCGCGACGTCTGAGAAACGCCTGTAATCATACTCCATTTCGCGAATTTCCTACGCAACCACGGAATTCAAATGATGGGTGGCCAATGATTTATTCTCGTGCGTTCGAAAATGCATTCTCTAATCTGCTTTTTTAATTTTTAACATGAACGTGAATTGCATTTAAATAAATATAGTACATTATCTTAAATCACACACATATTTGTCATTGTCATTTTATCACATTTATGTTCAAAAGTCATAATTCTGATTTCTATTCAAATTTTTATTTTAATTATTGCAAAAAGTCAGGTGTATATTTTTTTTAAATTTTAACATATTGCCCTTCAAGGAGTAGACATTGGTGTTGGTTATGCTGTAGTCATACCAGTTACTGGCGCTCAGTTTTCTATTTTAAATTAGAAGTATCTACAGTTTAAATGTATTCCTGGAAGTTGAAAATATCGGTTTCGCAGACGGGAGATGTAGTCATTTTGAATTCATTCTCTAGTCACATTTAGGGATACGCACCATTAATGTACATTGAATTCTGATTGCGGTCTTTATTCTACTGAGCATCCATGAAGCGTTCACAGTCGGTTAAGTTGCTATATGGGTAGATACTGAAACGATGCCTAGCGATCCAATCAGATGGAAGATGGTCAAATAAGGTTACATAGAGAGTTACTCTGGTTTCCCTGAGCACACGCATCGCACTCTATCAGACTGAAACTGATTGTTCCCAGATAATGTTTGGTTCCTATAACTTAATTAGACCTCGCATGGCTTTTGCATATTACACACAATATATATATATATATATATATATATATATATATATATATATATATATATATTGTTAAAGGTACAGGCTCTAGCTTAAAGTAATTACAGCTTACTTATAAGACTAGAAGCTTTTGTCATGTTAATTTTGCCTTTATAATGACATTTACCCTATTCATAACCACAGGACTGGGTTGAGGAAAATTCTTGAATTCATTTCTAAACTATTAACTTTGTTGAAGGTGCTATGTATTTAAACAGGCTCGAATGGATTTTCTGGAAAAATTATGAAGTAGTTATGGCATTTACAAATTGATTATATGTAAATTAATTCAACAATAACAATGATGCATTACCTGCATAACAATAGCGTTTGTTCAAATCTTATCATTTTGAATCTCTATTGTTTGTATATTACCGATCATTTTTGTATTGTAATGCCCACATTATACTTACCTAATTAATTTCGATAAATTGTTAATGCACTTATCACTTGATAAATATTAGTTGTTGTGCATTTTGACACCATATATCTGACGTTGTTAATTTTACGTTAGATTCAGCAGTTTTTTTATACAATCTCTATAAAAGGGACCAACTGAACCTACAGTCTGACAAAGGTGTAAAAAAGAAAAAAATAAATTAGAAGATAAATTACTCAAATAAATATTCCAACTCTATTGATGAATATTTCTTATGTAATACCGGATCAAGGTTATTTACAGTGTTTCTCTGTAAAAAATGTATCCATGATATTAATATTTTGCATTGGTTGAATAATGTAGCTATTAGTTTAGTGACAACTAAAATAAGATATTGGACCCGTTTGCCCTCTGGCCCTCTCAATTTACTCAACCTATGGGGTAAAAAGGACTAGGTTACAAATTTCTGCAAAAAAGTATATAGAACACATTTCTATAATGATGGATTATCTGGGAGTTTTTCTGAACATAGTCATCAGATAGTTGTTTGTTTGATACGTGGTATTTGTTGTCTTGTAATTGGTTTGGTTTTCATAATATACTATCTAAAAGTTAAATTTGGCCTTTGTGTCCTATGGCCTACCTATAATTTTTATTTTGGGATCGTTCAAGTATTACGTAAGCAGATTTACTACAATTATTTACCCCCCCCCCTCTCTTTTGTCAGCAAAAGTAAGCAAAAGTTCTTACCAAAAATAAGCAAAATAAGCAAATCAATAACTCCCCGCCCCCTATAGTGCTTACGTAATACTTGAACGGCCCCTTTGTAATAGATTTATTTACCATTATTTCTATAAGCTAAAGTGAGAACTAAGCTAGTGTTAAAATAAGATAGGATCCACTGATTTGTCTTACAATATGTTGTTTAAAATATATATCTTTAATTATTGTAAGTATATACTATGTAGAGGCCATTTACTCTCCGATCTTATATCCTTTAATGATTTATTTGGATTTATCTCTAATCTGTTGCGGTACTTCCATGACTGTTTTTTGTAGGTTGCCATAGACATTTTTAGATTGCCATAGACAGTTTGATTAGTGACATACCCCGGAGAATTGAGTATTGTTCTTAAGATTTTAGTTTGCACTCTCCGCATAATTTCCAGATTCGATTTGAAGGCGTATCCCCATAGCTCTAGCCCGTAGGTCCACATTGGTGGAATGATAGCTTTGTATAATAGAAGTTTGACCTACCTATGATGATATAAATTTTGTGTTTTTTTTTTTGGAAACCTAAATATATACTGTGTGAAAAATTGGTCAAGGTCGTCGTACATTGTTCGTTTATGGTGATGATACCCCCTCGCGGCCAAAAGTTTTCGCCTCCATTGCTCATAGCAAACAAACCGCGCAATCAATGCAGAGCGAACCGCACTGGCGCGGATTCCCGTAACCGCTTTCGATTGATGCGCTCGTCAGTCACAGTCCTTCTATGCCTCGCTCTACGTACATCGGCGCGTCGTACGCCTAGATTTATCCGCAGAGATCAAACGTAGCTGGGGGCCCGCCGCGTTCGCCTTAATTACCATACAATGTTGCTACGGACGTCGCTGATAAATCCGGAACGTCACGTTGTCGTACCCCTTTGAGTGCTTTGCTTTGTTTGGATGGTATTTTTCATTATTTTATTTTGTTTCGATTCTTAGCGGTGTACCTGCACGTAGAAAAAATAGTGGGGAAACTGATTTTTGTGTAATCCATAGGTGGGTAATTCAGTCATTAATTTAATACAATTGTACCTCGACATAAGATTTTGGATCGTTCCATAAGTCCGGAAATTATTTTGACATCTGACAAAAATTTTTATATTTTCAGTTTGCTATTCACATTTTTCTAGAAAATTCTTACTTGCTCAAAGCTCGTACCTCGAATTGCTCGTGTGTCGAAGTAATGAATTTCGAAGACACAAAATCTCCAATTACATGCATTGTATCTTCTAGTTTCACATTTTCTAGGTATATTTAAAATGAAAATTTTATTTATAATATAAAGCTTGAGAAAACGTTAATATTATCCGCACACGGTTTATTCTAAATTGACCCAATGGTATTTATTATCGAAGTTTGTACTAACATGTGACAATGCTCGTATGGCGAATCGCTCATATCTTAAAGCAATTTTTTCCATATAAATACAATGAAATGCCATTAATTCCTTCCAACACTGTGGTACTTGTTAAGTTTCATGATTATTAAAAATAAACTCAGTTTTTATTTATTTTTTTATTTTTTTATCATCATGATATTCTAGAAATGGGTTAGACATTATCGTTGAACAACTTCCATACTCGAACTGTTGCAACTTTTTTGGGGTGATTTTTATCCACAAACTTTTAGAGCTCAGAAAGCTGTTTATAAATTATTGTAGGGCCCTTAGCTGAAGTTATACCCCTTTTCAACTCCTGTTTGAACACAGTACATATCTATGACGTATTACGCTCGTACATCTTTGCTATCCTCATATATTTCAATAATCTTACACTTTAATTCAAGAGGCGTGGCCATGGTCTTTAGACCCATGGTTTTAAAAGTAAATAATATTTTGTAAATGCTCAAGAAGTAAAAAACACGAATTCAACATATAACTGTACTATCACTATTAATATATAGTTAGTTAAACGTTAAAATAATCTTCAAGATAATCGCTTAGGTAAATTATTACTACACAATTAATATTAGTATATGATTGAAATGACTATACAATAATTTACTATAATAAAAAAGCCAAAACATTTTTATGATAGGATAATCATTATGACATCGGACGATTTTTTTTTTTTTTTTTTTTTTTTTTTTTTTATATTTTCATTTTGCCATTCACACTTTTCTAGAAAATTCTTACTTGCTCAAACCTCGTTCCTCGAAGAATTGCTCGTATGTCGAAGCAAGGAATTTCGAAGACACAAAATCTTCAATGGCATGCATTATATTTTCTAGTTCTACATTTTCTGCGTATATTTAAAATGAAAATTTTATTTTTAATATAAAGATCAGAAAAATATTATCCGCAGACTTTTTATTCTGAATTATCCCAATGACTTTACCCAATGGCATTTATTATCGAATCACTAACATGTGACAATACTGTCGTTCAATGTTGCATTACCAATGGGATCACGAAATTCGTCATTAGCAGAATTCATCCAACGCTCAGTCATTTATTGTCACCAATGATTGACATAAACGCACATTCAAGTATATTACCAACCTGTTACTACTTATGTCTTACACATATTATGTCCTTTGACTACATATGGAAATACAGCTTGCATCCCTGTAATATGCTGAAGCCATTAAATTCTATATTAATCTATGCACACGATTCAGTGTAATCTGCTGCTAATAGAATTATTTAGCATTGTATTAGCTACATATGTAAAATAGTGTTCCTTTATCTACTATCTAGTGACTACGCCTATTACATTCAAGTATGCCAGAGTCATGAGGATGCTTCACATGTAGAACGATTACTTTTACTTTATTTGATTCAATTTTAAAATTATAAAATAATATTAATTGATTACTGATGATGTTTAACTTTAAAAATTAATATATTAATAACACTCATTAATAAGCTTTTGCAATATATTTATTCTAATTCTTGTTTCTTTTTTTCAGGTGAGTCAAAATATATCTACAAGTAATTTGCAGCAGTTTGGTGAGAATCTAGGAATCCAGTAATGTTATCCTTTAAGACGCCCAGTATTTTTTGTAAAAAGTCGTGAATAAAAAGTTGTTTACTTGCATATTCCAAGATCATGCATCTGAAAGTCGTCCAAATTGCCAATATAAATAGAATTGGTTCTACTGTTGGGTAACAAATCACATCTACAACGTGTTCAACCCTGTTTGTTGTACAATGGCATTATCATGCTGGTATTCAATGCCAATCGAACAGCGACAGGCACCTCTGGAGAATTTACACATATGCAAAAGTAGATATTTTTATCAAACGTGCATTTGTATTGCATTTTGCATTGGAAAATGCATAAATAGCACTTGGAGACGGATAATACAAAAACCATGTAATTCAAATTTTACGTATGAATGGTTTGTAGTAAACGTGAAACAATTTCTTTGTCGGGTGCTATTAAGAAATTTTAATATGAAGTGTAGAATTATAGAGTCTTGATGTAATGATTTTAAAAAAAAGTGTAATTTTGTAAACATTGCGGTCAAGTTAATTTTTAATGCGCGTGCAGTATTTTTTATGCATTATCTGTGTCATGGAGTTAATTGCATTCAGTTTTTTTATTTACTTGAACTATTTTGGATCAATGTACATTTTAGATCAAAATAGGGGAGACTGGGTACGATCGTGCCACTTTTTTGGATCAGACATATTTTTGTTAATTTACTAACAATTAGTTGGGAAAAGATTAAATTAAATAAGTAATTTGAACATTTATCTACGTAGAAACACTGAGGTACTATCCTTAACACGGTGAATTTGTCATAAAATCAAATCATACAAGGAAAAGTCCTCCCAGGACGGTTGTGACAGGCATATAAATAGATAAAAAAACAATAGATATAAACACCAAAATGGTTCATAATGACTTTTATCGTCATAAATATGTAATACAGCACAACATAATCATTTAAACAAAGTTTATGAATATAACGGTAATTAAAAAAAGATTATTTTTGAAATAAAGTTAACAAGAAAACTTTGTGATTTTTTTTCTTTATATAAGTTAGATTTTTCTTTATATGTTTAATGTCACAACCATGCTCAACATTTTTGAAAACAAATCATCAGGGAGGGAGGGGTAAAGCAAGATATCACGTGTATTTATTTTTTACCTGATTCTTGAAAAAAAATTCAACCATTAAAAAAAAAAATTACAATTTTTTCTCGTAACTCAAAATACACATGGTGTAAGGTGAGGGAGGGGGGGGGTTTAACTTTGAATATCACCACGTATTACCGAGTGGGAGAGAGGGTTCAAAAATTCTTAAAAAATCGATCACGTGATTTATGGACGCCCCCTTATGACTGAGATTTTCTACGCAAAAACTAATTGCTGGTAATTCACTACTAAAGTTTAACTTACAGCAAGATAGCGAAAATAACATTAATGTAGGACGCAGACTGAATGCAATAATGGAAACTTGTTTAAACAAACATACTTCATCTTTCTCCATTTAGACCCTATTTCAAAATCAGTATAGTTTAGCTATTATGGCGACAGTCACTACCGTACTACCCTGGCACAACCGTACCCAGTCTCCCCTTCACATGATTCTCATATGTTATTATTGTCAACTAGTATCCTACATTTGCATTTGAATTTGATGTGCTCCTTTTTCCGCGATGGATTTATTGGTCATTTACACGCAGCGATTTTGCGCTGTAATAAATTTGAATACGCTACTGTATCTGTATGTAAATATAAAAATGCTTTCGGGATTCTTTTTTATATTCATTTTGCATAAAGCTGCTATTGTTTATTCCGGTTCCGGTAGACTGCAATGCGCAAAGTCTGCCAGAATGTATTTGCATTCGGCTGTCCGCGTACCGTCGCGTCGCTTCCTCCTTTTCATCGTTTCAAAGGAATAGAGGAACAACAGTTCAACGAAGTTCAGAAAGCTTGCGAACGAAACACGAAGAAGTTCGTAATCCTAACTTGATCTTGTTCTAATAAATGTATTACAGTTCCTTTCGCGGCTGATCTCGGCCCGCAAGCAGCCTGTACTACTACGTCTTCGTTATATTTCCGTCGCGAGTGATGTCACCCCTCGCGCGACATACAAGGATGACATTTCGCGCCGTGAATTTAGATCTGGCATTGCCATGGCGCGAATGTAGTTACCTGCCCGATAGAAATCACATTAAACTTTCCTTATCATAAACATGTATATGATTTCTCAACAATAACCGCAAGTTTGATTTATGACTTATACGCTTTCCCTTATGTCAAAATTGTATTTATTGCTATACCATATATGAATGTTGAGATTTAACTATTTTTTAATACTTCATGATTTAGCGCAGGTGAAGTTGCAGTTTTTAGTTATTAAGGTGGTATTCTGGACTTATGCGATTCATGAAAGGAAACAATATTTTTAATATACTTTTTGGTATAAGTTACCAATTAATGGTTCGAAAATTTATAAAAGAATAAAAATTAAAAATAGTCAAAAAGTTTTGATACTATAAGGTGATGAAGTGCAGGGTGTCAAAAAATTGGCACCTTACCATATCCATCAGTTTATTCTCCAAATAATCTGAGATAATTACCAATAAGTAAAAATATTTTTTTCTTACAAATAGACTGCCTGAAAACACTTTTTCTACTGCTTTTTTATATTCTCGTGTTTTTTCAGTCGAAATTTGGGGATGAGCTTAGTTGTAAAAATTTTAGTATATCAGTTCAGTAGAAGTTCAGACATCGTGGGTATCATATCAAAAAAGTTAGTCTCGTGAAAAACGCGTTTAAAGCTTTGCGAAGGAAGGAAACAGAGGAGTGAGCAGTAAAACAGCTACATCTCCGATGATAATTTATTCAAAGAAAAAAACAAAATCGATTTTTTGAAAATTTTAGACCAGTATACTCCCTCAAATATACTAGGAATTA
This sequence comes from Ctenocephalides felis, assembly GCF_003426905.1. Classification (NCBI taxonomy): domain Eukaryota; kingdom Metazoa; phylum Arthropoda; class Insecta; order Siphonaptera; family Pulicidae; genus Ctenocephalides; species Ctenocephalides felis. Next base: position 162,605,399 of record NW_020538040.1, read on the forward strand.
CATAAGTAATATTTATGATGAAATGTTTTTATATACTTAGGTGCATTCATATGTTTTATATTGATTTTTATGTACATTAATCATAAAAACGTCATAGATATATCGTATATCTCACGCTACATCTGAGGATTATACATACAAATCATTATGCTATAAGATCATTTTCGTTGTTTTCTTGTTATCTATTCCAGTCAATTGCCTTGCAATAAGGATGAATCGATGATTATAATAAGTTTAATTCATTTTCTATAATTGAATTAATTGCATTTTAAAGTTGCTTTGTGTTGATTAGTTTTTGTATCAGCCACAGAGGAATGTATTACAAGCACTAGTAATAACTTTGTTTTTTTCGTTTCCGCAATAGGGAAAATATAAAAACAATTTGTATGCTGATGATAAACTCGCGAAACATGATTAACGACTTCTCTTGTATAAAATCACATATAAAGGCGATACATTTAGATAGATAACATCATGGCAGTCATAAATGGAAATGGGAGATTCACCAACCCTCGTTTATAACGAGTATTGAGCTGAGCTCGGCTACGATAAACTTTCGAATTCATTACTATAATTGATATAAAACGTGCAGTGATGTTGATCTGACAATAACATTTAAATTGAATATTTGTCCCTCCGCATGCGAGTGGCACAAGTATACTTGAAGCGCGACCCTCGGTATCGCGCCGCGATGGGGCTGCCGGCTGCCGCCTCCTCTTGTGCTCTATTTTTTCGGTAGGTGCGATCTAACAATATAATGCATAATCCTACTTAATGGCGCGAGTCGCAATACGATGTATGCTTAATCGGCTTTTAGTTCGAATGAGTCCATCTGTAGTTATTGTTTCGCGACTGGTGTAGCTATAATTCTCCCGAAATCTCTAGCCTGTACTCCCGGAAACGAAGCTTTGCAATTGCAAGTAATTTGCCAGTTTGTTGTTAGAGCGATCACTTCCAATGGCGGCGTTGTGGGAACTTTGATGTTTATAATTAATTTCGTAAACTACTTACTTGCGTACGTACAGGAATTAGAACGCACGATTATGTATTAATTAAATATTTACGCCTTAGGTATATTGCTTTAAATCAAATCATTATCTTTTTAGATTGTACATCACTTAGAAGTTTCTTGTTGTAAAATTTGATGTTAAACATTCAGTTTGAATTATCTATTTTTCTTTACGACTGTAGGTTTTTGTAAACTTTTAATCCAATTAAATTAAAGCGTAATACAAAATACAAAGAAAAACAATGTTTTCATTGTCGCGAAAAAACGTTTGATTAATTATAAACGTACGACAATTAAAACTTCAAATTAAAAACTTCTGTTCTCTTAAGATTTGTATGGCACATCTGTGTCTCGTAAAAACAAGTATTGGAAACGTAGTCCTGTTGTACACTAATTGCAGCTATTTGTGTTCACAAAGATGAATACTCCAGCTTTCGTTTTAGTAAATATTTATGTTATTGTAGTCTTCTTTTCGTTGTTCATCTTTTCTACATGTAAACACAGCAATACTTATATACATTTTCACAAATCATTGGAATAAACGACTCTTGGGGATAAGGTAAACAGGCGGCAGCGCTCGTTCGAGTTGAAATAGTGCAGCTGAAGTCAATTGACACAATGTATTCGAATTTTTACTGTATTCTATTACATTAGCGGGTGTTGGCTAGACGGGAGCTTTAGTGCAGTTCTTTGAGGTAACATCTTACACCGTAACGTTACATATACAAAGTAGTAACACGAGTAACGCCACTATAAAGCGCAGAACCAAGTAAGTTTTTTAGCGTTCATGATCTAGCTACGTGCAGTGTTTTTGAATTACTTTCAGAGGGAAAAAATATAATTGTGCGTTTGAAGCATTTTATCATAACACTGAGATGCTTAGAGTAATTCCGAGGAAAACCAATTACGCTAGAATTAAAATTGCAAGACGTTCTTTCCCTGTTTGATCAATATCGTACATATCTTACAATGATGAATTTAATTAAAAATATTTTATATAAATAATGCTGGATTTTAATTTTATAAACAAGCTGCAGTACACTTCATATTTCAATATAGTTTTATCGTATACCATAAGGTATTGTGAATATAATTATGATAAGAAATCTTCATACTCTAGGCTGTATCCGTATGAACTATTTATTAACACCGTGTTGTTTTTAGTTTTTTGTGATAAAACATTTCAAACGTCAATAAACTCAGCACTATTCTCATTGAATTTATTCACCCATTACTTTCTTATATAGTCACAATTGCATATGTTACAAAACTGAACGGCGCTTTGGGCTTGGGTACATGCCATGTAAACATAGATTTGAAAATGATTGCCGCTTTTTGATTCGAAGTGCCGCTGGGTTGTCATCATCGCGAATATTTCACGATAAAAACTGTACTGAAAATAAATGAAACCCCCATTGTTTTTGTTTAGTTGCCAAGCGATGCCCGTTGAAAATAATTCAATTGTGAATGCAATAAAAATTATGAAGGAATACTGAAACGGCACGTTATTGCGGTTTCATGATCCCGAGTCATAACAGAAAATAACACATGTATTTAATATCAACGTTTTTATATTGTTTTTATGTGCCGTACTTCTACATGGCCGCCGTGATATGTCCGTTCAGCGAGTTTTTCCAAAACGTTGGATATCGAGCGATGGGCTTCAAGCCCATCATTGACACAGTTCCCATTCCTGAATTAGTGCTATGTAATAAGCGCGACTAAGGACTTTTTATTGCCATTGAGCTGTGCTGCCGATATATGACATTAAATCTTTAGAAACCCATAAACATAACAATAAACTAGAGTAGTACAGCTTTGGCCCCGGCGTTCAACTTTACGATTCGCTGGTGATTTCAACCGAACGTGCGAAATCGCACCGTTAGTATTATATTGTTAGCACCGCATTATGAACTTGTGTATGAGATTCATTCTTGTGATTGATGATACGGTATTTTACGCAGTGATTGATTGCAAACATTTCGTAATTGGAAGTTATGTTTTGGATACTCTGACTCAGATTTTACAAACTATGACTCGCGGTGCACGATACGAAAGTCGCAAGATTTTATCGAGAAATCTTGCTCCCTAAGCTTCGTTTCTTAACCGACAACTTGTTGCTCTATCATAAGCCAGCATCCGCGGTCTATATAGATACACTAATATAGGTTTTAATAGGAAATTAGTTTTTATAGAAACCGAATGTTGATATTTTTGATGAGTGGCTTAGAATTAGTGCAATTACTGGAAATGAAATTTAGTTTTATTTTATAGAATTGTCCATTTTCTCTCTCTTATGTCTTGAATGATTGTAATAATTGTAAGAGGGATGATTTTTGAGAGGCCGTGAATAAACAAACAATATTTTTTACACATTTTTAATTTTTGTTTTAGGAATAAAAAAACAAAATAAAAAATAAAAACAGTCATAAAGTTTTAATTCTAGAAGATTATTGTTGTTCGGGTTCTCATAAAATAGACACCAGGCCATACCCACGATTATGCTCCTACAAATGATCTGAAAAAAAAAATTATATGTTATTAAATTAGAATAATGTCGCAATCGCATGATCTACGGTGGAGTTAAAAATATTTCTTTAACTAAATACTGAATGCTTGATTTTTTTTTTAAATTTATAACTTTTTTTCATTCGACTTTTTTAAAAATAGTAGAAATCGGAATTTGGGGATGAGCGTAGTTCATACTGAAGGAAAGTCTATATAAAATAGACTGTATAAAAATTTCAAGTAGATCGGTCGAGTTAAGAAATCGTGGGTATCGTATAGAAAAGGACAATTTGGAGAAAAACGCGTGGTCTAACCACCATATCTACGAAAATAATTTAAATTTTGAAAAATCCTTGTTTAACTTTGAAAATATAAAAAAATAGATTTGTTTTTAGTTCTAGACCGGGATACTCTGTCAAGGTATAGGATTTGATGTAGTATTTCTTATAATGTAATTTTATATTAAACGAATGAAAATTTTTCATATCGAATGAAAATTCAGTGTACTTTGAGAAAGAAATATGTGTATGTAGTAGTGATGAATAATAGTCACAATTAGTAACAAAACAGAATCGATAAAATCGGCGTCTGATACGCGGGTACGTGGCTTCAAGCATGAATGCCGATATTACAATACATTTTTGCTGTTTTGTAGCTAAATCGCTGCAATAAATATGATAAATGATCATGCTTCCATTTCTATAGTAAACGGGAAAGCAGGAATCGATCCTACGCCGTCGCATTATATTTCCGTAACAATTCCAAACTAAACTGTGTATTTCAAGCATATGCTGTTCATGTTCATGTATAACATACGCTTTTTTCACACGTTTTCCCCTTCACGCTCTTATTATACATCTATGATGACAATAGGCACAGTCGCGTTTCATGAGGGTATCAGCTCCCAAATGATACATAACACATCATAACTGATTGAAGTTATGCGTTTGATGAATCGCTCTGTGGATGCAATATAACCAATAATGCCTTACGTAAATTATAATCGGTTTGCCTCGTTAATTAGTCTGACAACAACTAATTATTTAGCATGTTTGGCACAATACGCAATACTGCTAGACCAGTTGATTTATTTGAATTCCGATTGTTTACCATATGTGGATTAGTAATAATAATATAGATATACAAGCATGTGCAGTATATGTGTCAATATAAATGTTTTAATTAAATTAATGCGTGACTACCAATCAAATATTTGTTCATGAATAATGTAACAGTAAGCATTTATTTCATATATTTATTCATAAATAAGTAAATATAACAGCAGGTTTTGTTTCTATTAAAATCAACAATAATTAAGTGAACACTAATATTGTAAATATCATTAAACCTGTTTGCAGTAGCTGGCACGACCCAAGTTGTATGCAAACTGTCATATTAAAGTCGTATTAAGTATTCTTTTCAAATTACAATAGAAAAATCATTCGAGTTAAACATAACATGTTTAAGTACATCGGCTGCTCACATGTCATGGCATGATGAATCGTTTTGAATAATTAACTTATTGAAGCGACATACTTCGATAGACGGTTGTTCGTCTTCTGCATGTGTATATAACATATATGTACATATATATAACTTTTAATGCAAGGTTTACACGAATAACAAGCCGAATGTCCTCGGATGAACTATGAACTATTGCGTTTGTATTTTGTGTTCGAAGAACTGTTGTACTCTGCTGCTATCCACTGGATAATATGAACTAGAGATGGGTAACTCACTCCGGAGTTATCACTCTGATACAACTCCTTCCTTGAAGTGACTCCGAGTGGAGTTGTCTCACAGGATTTGTCATATCCGACTTCCCTAAACTGATACTAAATCTGTTAACATGTGCAGGCTTGCTTGAGATTTTTTACCAATACAAAGATTTGGGTCGAAAGAAGTGGTTTTAAGCCAGTTTTAGGACTTTTCAGGTATATATTGTCTCAAAATAATGCTAATTTGTATTCTCTATTCTGCATACGATAATGTTTGTCCGTAAATGAGCTTTTTCAACGGTATACAACCAGCTAAAAATATTTTGTATTATATTATAACTTTTACATAATTATGATTTTATAATTGTGTAAAAGTAATAGTATGCTAATCAAAGTTCCTGATGTATAAATAATTCTCGAAAGGGAAATAATAAAAGAATGTGAGGTATATTTTGTGAAAAATATTATACACAAAGATTTGTTCTTATTTCATATATAAGGTTTACTGCATTATTTCATATGAAAATGAAATTCTATATTTACTCTTCAAAACTAATTACAAAATTGATTTTAATTTCCAAGTTTTTTGTCAAATTGAGATTTGTCTGCATATTGAAATGCATAAAATAGTAATTATTATAGTAAAATGAACAAAAATGTTTGAACTATTTGTGAACTATTTCCAAAGTCTTAATAAATTCTTAGATATGGAAACAACACACTAGAGAACACATTTGTGTCTAGAATTATGTTTCAAAATCGTCGGAGTTGTGCAGTTATTAAGTGGATATAACTCCTCTCTAAAGCGGAGTCAAATCCTAACCGATCCGGCTTCGGATATGATATGCCCATCTCTATTATGAACCCAGGAATGTTTCCTAAATGCATCGGATGACGACAGTGTGTAATACTGATGATAACACCATTTCTTTATAACCCCCGTCGCACATGTGTATCTAAGCAAAGTGTGCGAGCACATGTGCGGGATACATTGTCAATTGCGGTGTAAAGATATTACCGTGGAACACTTCTATTTGTGTTTATAGCACGCGGTGCTTTCATCACCCACAACTTCACCGTCGACGTGTTATTGCGCTCGAAAGGGAATATAAATTGTTTAAGATTAAATTTAGTGCCAGATTTACGTGGACAGAAGAAATTACGCGCTTTGCTTCGCACACCACCATAATTAATATAGCGAACAAGTTTTTTTGACCAAGCCAAAGGCGACTGATAAAGTTAATTTTACTATCATGCTTTCGAATTTTTTGGAAATCGTATCATACGTTATGCTTACGTAAGTTTTCTGAGCCATGAGTACTAAAAATGATTGATATATATAACAAAATTAAACAATTATCGATATTTTGGCATAAAATATGTGCTTAATGGTGAAACGTATTTAGTGCCGAAACGTAGATCTTAAATAAATTATAATTATTTATTACTTTTTATTCCAAATTTGAACCCTATTATATAATTATATATTTTGTAACCATTGATCATCACGTCATTGATCATTTTATATAGGGTAGGGCGGGGCACAAAGGTCCAATTTGACTTTCAAACCAATTATATTACAACAAATAATACATATCAAACAACTACCTGACTATATTCAGTAAAACTCCCAGTAAGGTGTCGTATGGGACTCACAACCAAAATAACTTACAACGAAACAAAATACTTTTGTTTTGGATTTTTAATCATTGCCCTTTATCTTCCAATAGCAAAGTCGTAAGAATCAAGGTGATGTCTAGTTTTACATCTTTTTCCCTCTACTATAAAATATTGTTGGTAAAGAATTCTTAACTTTACTTGTTACAGAGATATCGGTGGTAGACCTTTTTACCCGCGGACCTTTGAGCTCCGCTTTACCCTACATGTATGTGTAAATTTTGAGGTTGCTTTTTATATATACATTATTATTTATATTAACAATTTTTTTTAAATCAAAATAAATTATAATCGAAATTAATATTTTTTGCATTTATTTTTCAGAAACGAATCCTTCTACTTTAAAATAAGAATTATATATAATATGCAAATTATTGGCGATAACGTATTTATTATTTTTGTCAGACATATATTTATTAATGATATGCTAAAACTTGAAATGTTTCCAAATTTTAATGAATGCGCTGCTTTCAGCCCTGGTCGCTCATTCAATTCTTATCTCTTCATTATACGCCGGACGAAAGCACTTCGAAGACGCCAATGACTCAGATTACGCAAAGAGATATTACTGGATTTTCTTGTAATTGGTTTCCGAATAATAATTTGGATAATACCCTTAATGGATTGCCAAAAAAGCATCATCAGCCGATGGGTTCCTTTTTTAGTTTTATCGAATGCGATTCTGAACTGATTAAAATTCTGGCACTGTTAAATAATGCATTTTTTTCATCCTCGATACCGTGGAATTTATTAACTTTCGCGTAGGAATTAAAATGACTAACCACACACATGATCACTCCAAGACTGTTCTAATGTATTAGGCTATAATAGTTATAGTCGGTTTAAGCTAGGCAAGATGTAACGTTTACTCTTTTAAAAAGCTATTTCAAATGATGATCGGTTAAAGTTCGTTTATGTGTGATATTTTTTATCGTTCGACACGTAGCTATGTTTATTCATTCGATGGAGTAATTTTAATGCCGCGGTATTAGTTTTAAGAGCGCAGTAAAGCTAAGTGTGCAACATTGCGTTGCAATAAAAAGGGCATTAATGGAAAGGCATCTGGCGATCCACTTAATGAGGGTGTATTAGGAAATGCTCCGTTTGCCTGTGTATATGTGCCATAGGCTAGACTTGGAGTTAAACTTGTTCCGTACAGGACATGCACACCCCGTCCTTCCATCGTTCGTCGTGTGGCTGATATGATCTGTGGTATTCACGGGGGTGCTGATATAACAGCTTTGATAATGAGCTGTCGAATTCTCAGATAGCGATCTCTGCGGTGTGCTGTGTGTGGCGATTCAACGCAATGTGGCGCATATTACATTTTCAAGGATTTGCCGGAAACCCGAGCATTCCACGTATATATTCTAAAGGTCAATGATTGCTCTCGAGTGGCAATGTTATTACGAGTTTCAATTACCAATTTGAAATGTTCGATCGCCTTTGATTTGAAAAACGTGATTGTATTGTTCTAGATCCACAGCACACAAACACGTTATAGCTTATTCATATTGGATAAATAATAATATTTTATAACAAGTTGATCATAAAAATCCGATCGTAATACAACCGTATAAAAATATCGATGAATAATGATAAGACTCCTCAGTGTATAGCGAACAACGCACGCGCTTCGCCCGGAAAATATTTTGTTATATAATTCCGTCTTGGCATTATTATACTTGCTACCTATTATGTATACACGCCTCGCGTACGTACCACTCTCATATGCATTTTATCGAGCGATATGTTTTTCAAGAAATCCTTATGGCGGTTTCGCTACTACATCCAATTATTTCTCCGAGCTTTTCGTGCCGCACATCGATGTTTTCCACCCGCCACAAGTACGAGACTGTCTGAGCAACCGTTGCCCATTGCCCGCCGCGCGTTCGGCATTTCTCTAATATATTCACTTGCTTCTCTATGATTAGCTTCGTTTAGAATTATACGTATGATTTCTGTGTATCCATCAAATAACAGCGGGCTGGTCTTATATATTGCTTAGTGGTCTGGCTAAGTTATAGGTATGAGTTCCACTTTTTACAGATCATAGATTAATAGTAACGACGCTTATGTAAGTTTTCTATCATGCAGTCAATATTAAATTAGAATATTTTTTAATATATCTATATACTTTATCGGATTATTTACCCTTCTCACTGCGAATGTCGTCAATGGACGACATCCACATGACGTGCTGTGTATACGGATTTCGTCCATGGACTACATGTTGTGTTTGTCTTTGTTTTGAGATTTATCACTATAAGTTAAACTATTAAGAATTTTAGTTTTTTATCGTCTGGCTAAGTTATAGGTATGAATTCCACTTTTTACAGATCATAAATTTATAGTAACGACGCTCATGTAACTTTCCTATCACACAGTCAATATAAAATTAGAATATTCTTTAATATATCTGTATACTTTATCGGATTATTTATTCCTTTCGCTATGAATGTCGTCCATGGACGGCATTCACATGACGCGCTATGTGTACGTATGTCGTTCATGGACGACATGTTGTGTTTGACCTTGCTTCAAGATTTTTCACTATGTGTTAAACTATTGAGAATTTTAGTTTTTTATTGATAATGATAAAATTATCTTAAAATATATTGCTGTGTCCGTTCAGTGCAACTGAGCGGCACGCTCTTCCCGTACAGCAGCGACACTCCCGCAGAAAAGATTCTTGTAGGGAAAGGGATAATATATGACATGCTATTAACGACTTACATTATTAATATAATTAAACTAGATATTTTGCATATTGCACAACGTAAATCTATCATATCACTCGGCTCTGAGGCAATTTGTATATATAATGACTCAGTTCGTATTGAAGCGTCGAATAGGAGAGATCAATAATGAGCAATTCGCGGTCCTCAGAATATTGCAGTGATTTAAATTTTAACATACTGCAGAAAATGTAAAATTATGTTAATACGGTAGATTTTATTAATTACTCTAGCATCGTGTTAATTTTTTTCTAGTAAATTGAGTGTTGCTTACAAATATTTCCATATCTAGGTCCTGGCTTATAATGTAGAACCTCCACTTTTCCCAAGCTCATGAGGTACTGTTGGCAATATTACATTTCTTTGTAAAATCCCACAAGCCGTTTGATACTTTGTTTCATTCTTGACGTGGCTAAAGTGCAAAGGATTATAACTGAATATTTTATTATATCATAAAAATGTAAGAAAATTTTAAGATCACGAGGGATTACGCATTATGTGTTATTAAATATTTATTGTTTGGGCATGTTGTATGCGCATGAATACCTTTACTTGTGTTTTATTAGGTCATATATTTATTAGCGAAATCTTGTGGTAATAACATTTTTATGTGCCTGGCTATAAATTTGACAAGAGACACAGTTAACATATTACACGTTTTATAAAGCAACATTAGCAATAAAGTTTTCGCTTATATTTATAGTTTAGTAGTGGTCATCGTATTTAATGATCGCAATAGTTCACTTCAATAGTAATAAAGATTCTTCGGAATTTATCAAACTAATTGCCATTAATTGATTATATATTGAATAATATATTGTAATTGAAGCAAGGGGTCAACCAATTATCTTTTGTCTATTCATATTTGAATAAATTTCCCACTTTTGTAATACATGAAATGGAATTTCATATCGGGGCATTAAATGTGCCCCGATGCAATAACACTAACACTTAGCATTATTATACATGGCAATTTGTACAGTTACATTTATTTACAAATCATGCGATAAGGGCACATTAGTAAAACTCATTGTGCTCTACAGTGAAATGTATGTAACCCACGCACGTAACATTTCTTGTACATGACTCGGTCTTGTGAGGGACCACACGATTCTATATTATTTTATGCATGAACTTTCCTATTTGAGGGCTAGCTTTATTATACGTATTTAATAATAAAGGATTTTAAAAATAACCATCTATAAGAATGATAGGTAAGAAGCTTATGTGCAGATTTTAATTAAAATTTGTATGAAATAAAGTATTAGTATCGTTCATTATTTTACATCAAAACCATGGTGGTAAAAAACTATTTGATAGAAATATTGGATATTCTTGGGAGCAGCATTATTAGATAGATTGGTTCTAATTAACTGTAATGGTTCAGTATATATTTTAACTTTTCGTAGGGTAAGTTATAGTAATCACAAAAAATAAAAAAAGATTTGATTGCGCAGCGTTGGGGCTGTCCATTACTCGAGGTTTTTATGGAGGGGGGGGGGGTATTTAGCAAAAAATCACGAAATATGTGGGGGAGGAAGGACTACAGTAAGATGTCACGTGTATTTATTTTAGCTGAATTATTTAAAAAAAACTAAAATTTTCAAAAACATCAAAACTTTTACAATTTTTCCTCTTCAAAATTTAAATTTTTTTTTAAAAAATTTCAATATTTTCAAAAAATTTCAAAACTCTTCAAAACTATTTTTCCCAAAATTTTCAAAATTTTTTTTAAATATTTAAAATTGCGGTACGGAAAGTTCCAGCAATTTGCCGTAAGGCACGATACCGTTGCTATTTTTCTATCTTTATAATTTTTATATTTGATAAATCTTTCGGTTTTGTATCGATTCTAAGTGGCCACGTCGTAGCTGCGCTGTGCCGTTCTTCTCGCGGACCATGTCCGTGGGTCGATGTGATGGCACTTAGGATACTTTTTATGTTATATTTATGGTGAAAGGCAGAGATTTTTTTTCAACGCAATATCAAATTCTTCCATAAAATATTTCTGCGGCAAAACGCTCACGTTTATGCCTTGATGTGATAGGCTCATAAAAATCATCTATCGCACTACAAATGAACAACAATCGTTTTTATTTTGACGACATATTTCGAAAATATTTTCATTATTATCTATTATTTATTTTTATTTTTAATTATTTACGCAAAATGCAAAAAACTATAGAACTACACTAACTAAATAGGATAGAGCAGAGTACAAAGGTCTAATTTTACCCTTGAATAATTATACAGTCTAAACTAAATGATCTACATGACAACACATAACATGTATCAAACAAACAACTATCGAACTATATTTAATAAAATTTCTAATTAAGCCCTAATTATAGAAATATATTTTTTCATTCGAAAATTTGTCATCTGTTTCTTTTTACCCTATGAGCGAGCTAGGAAGGGACAGCCAATGGGAAAACAGATCTGACGTCTTTTTTTTTAATTTTTAAGGAGTTTTACAAAACAAAAGCTACATTATTTTACAAATTTAAAATACAAATTTTATGGCTCTTTACAAAAATTATAACCTTTTTCTGGTATTTTGTTAGCAACACTCATCAGAAGAGGTTGATAACTATTAATTTTATTTATCTCTTGTAAAACTTTTTTTTAACTCAATTTACTTTTTAATTTACTATTAATTATTGTTTACGCATTTGCCAATGTAAAGGTATAGATGGTCTTTTTTACTAACCCACATATAAGCTTCTAGAGAAGTTATATAAAGATTGAATCTAAACTAAAAATAACAATACTTACAATCTAAAAAAATTGAATTTCGCAATTTATTTAAACTTTCGAATAATTCAAAATACATAACATACAATTAGAAGTTTGTGTCATGTTTTTCCATCTTCATATTTTTATGTATGTTATGTCTCTGCTTGTATAAAGTTTACCTCATTTGTTTTGCTTTACCTTAGTTCAATGCTACAATATTAGTTTTCAATTACTCGTTCTCTCAATCCATTATAATTTCATTAAAAGTTTTTTGAAAGAAGGCGGCATGCGCGTCTTATTAATTCACTCCAGTTTTTAATCTAACTTACAGTGATGTGTATAGTTTGTTTTTCTTTAGTAGTCGGGTAATGTATTTTATTCAAATAGTTTACAAGAAAGAGAGTTCGTTTTCTTTTTGTTTCAATGGTGCTTAAATAGTTGATTATCTTGTTTTAATAAGTCATTGATAAAAGAACATTTAGATTTCTACTAATGATGGATTGTACTGCTAGTCTTATTTATATCCCAAGATAATATAATTGCTTGTAGAGTGTTGTAGAATAGGTATCATCAAATTGTTATTTTTATCGGTTGCTTAATTGAAAATTTATTACTCATCAATTCTTTCTTCAAAATCTTTACATTCAAAATGATGTTCCAACAAGCCCAAGTCTCGATGTAGAATATATCGTTCTATTAAAATATTTTGCTTAAGTTATACAAGTTATATTCGATCTAGTAGTCGACTTGGTCTTGATTTAAAGCGCGAAATTTCTGTGCAAACTTTTGCTTGCATTTCATAGAGAACAGCGGTATTTATACGTCTCATTACTAACCCGAAGTCAAAGTCTGAATTCTTGTAATAACTCTGAGCAAATAATCCATGATGACATAGGGTAGGCGGGGCACAGAGGTCCAATTTGACTTTGTGCAATTATATCATATGTTTGATATGTATTATATCACAACAAATAATACATATCAAACAAACAACTACCTGACTATATTCAGTAAAATTCACAGCTAATTCATCATCGTTAAAATGTGTTTTTTGTTGTTTTCCAAACCTTTGTAACCTGTTTTTTTACTCCATAAGCGGGGTAAATTGGAACAGCCAGGAGCAAACAGTTCCAATGTCTTATTTTTTTCAATATTCAATTTTAAAGGGATTTTACAAAATAATAGCTACATTAGTATACCAATGCAAAATATAAATTTTATGGGTTTATTTTTAGCAGAAATACTGTAAATAACCTTGATCTGGTTTATTGTCAGAAATATGCATCAGCAGAGTTGGAATAACTATTTTTTTAAAATATGTCTATAAAATAGCTTAACTTAATTTACTTTTTTATTTACTATTTTTTATTTTTCACACCTTTTCCAGGGTAAAGGTTCAATTGGACTTTTTTACCTCACCCAGGTGTAAGCTTTTACATAGGTCATATAAAAAACTGTTGAATCTAAATTAAAATTAATAATACATTTCACAAAACAATTAAATAACGTCTACTTGAAAATTATATTAAGGTCTCGTAAACTAAACAACAGTGCTCACAACCAAACAACGAAAGTCAATACATTTGTTATGGATTTCCAAACATTTCTTTTTATCTCCTGATAGCAACGTCGTAAGAATCAGGGTGATGGGTGGTTACACATCTTTTTCCCTCTACTTTCAAATATTGTTATTGAAAAATTCTTAACTTTACTGGTTTTTGAGATGTCAGTGGTGAATCTTTTTACCCGCCCCGCTCTACCCTATAGCTTCAAGCATACGACGCCAGGAAGTGTTTTTTATAGTTCTGAAAAAAATGATGTGTCAACTGCAAACTATTGTGAAAGTAACAATAAAGATTTGAGGAAAAGTTTAGCAAACTAAACGAGCTTATTATTCGTCGTATATTTCCGGGCCCGGAGACACCTGGAGGAGTATACGTGGAATGCTATTGCCACTTTGGGAACTTGTGGCAGCGCGAAGCTAATACGGCTTCGCTATTTTCATACATATTAGCGGCAAAGCTTATACAGTATTTCACTGTGGCATGAATTACGGGCTTTCATGTACAACGTAACTACACGAAGCTCGCGTTTGCTTCGTATAACACATGGGCCTCGTATAACAGCGCATTATCAGGGCCGAAATTTAAGAAGGGTTTCTAATTAAAATGAACCTGGGATCGCTACGTGCACTGTGCACAGTGCATAGTGTTAAATCACTGTCAAAATTTTAAAATAATTTTTCATTCCACTTATTGTGGGTTTGTTTTATCCTGTCCATATTTAAAATACGATCATTGCCATATGTAACTTGTACTATAGAATCTACTAGCTTCATATAAAATTCAGCACTTTTGATAGCGTTTTTGTAAGTCAGTAAAAAATTCAATATCTTCTACACATGTGACATTTATTTGAATTCTCTTTGTATGTTCTGTGATGGCTCCGAATATCATCATAAACTGCTCTTATATGCTGTGTCTATATTATTTTCTGTGTATGCTAATGCAGAGAAAAGTATTCTGCTCTTGGCAAAGCAGTAGCTACTGCACATAATTCGGATTACATACATATGACGGATTTGATGTTATCACGGTACATATTCATTTCGTGCGGTTGCGCTTAAAATAATATGTCGGCGCTCATACGAATGCCGCACGGAACGCGGAATTAAGTCCGGTGTCAGACCAAATAATAATACGGGTGGTAGTCCCTCGACTCTTTGCATTCGACTCAAACGCTTTCGATTTGTAAGATTTAGTTTTTAATTCAACAATACTTCAAACATCAGCCAATTTATTTATGTATGTGTGTATGACCTGTGTGAGTGAGTACAAACATAAGCACAATAGCTCATAGAATTTTGTCATTTTTTTTATTAGCCTCGCTTACTCGAGCATTTAGCCACTTACATTATTCTATACAATCTTCAATTTCATAGTATTTTCTTCTTCATATAATCCTATTCTCTCTATACTTCTTAACTTATCTTTATTCTACTATCTTCTTTTTTACTATCTTTTCATTTCTTCTTCTAAACACTTCTTACTTCTTCTACTATACTTCTCATTTCATCTTCTAAACTCTTTACTTCAATTCAATTCAATTCTAATTCTCTAATTTTTATACATTCTGATTATTTTACATACATATTTCGAACTCAGAACCTCCAACGTGTGAACCGGGAACGCTACTCTGTGAACTAATCCTGCCACAATTTTGTAAATTCTGATTGCTATTAAATAAAGTATAAAAAAAAATTCAACAATCTTTTTATTGTGCAGTACGGTCGCTCGTTGTCCTTGCTCGTGCTTATATAATGACTGACAAAATGTATACAATGAGTAAATACTTACAAATATGTTTGCAATATTTAACTATTTGCAATATTTAACTATTCAAACATAAAAATAAATTGAAAAAAAAAGATTATTCGTTGACTCTCTTAAATACAAATCTGAGCGTAAAAATTAGGAGCAACAAGCTGCTCGACTGGCTACCGAGACATATTAATATGGAACACGTATTGCTCGCTTGCTAATTTTTGAAATTTTAAGTATTGTTTATAATTGAACCACTTCTCATAAACCTATAATATTTTAAACAGTTCGGTTTGACTATCAACTCTATCACCATGCGAAGTTTCATCAAAATCCCAGAAGAGTAAACCTGAGGTTCTCCTTGTGAGAGTCCAAATGGCCCATTTGAAAAAGTTCTATCAGACCAGCTCTTATATTCGCATTATCATTTGCACAGTACAATGTTACAGTATGATCAGTGTAGGGTAGAGCGGGGCTTGAAGGACTGCAAGTAAAAAGGTCTATCACCTATATCTCAAAAACAAGTAAAGACAGGATTTTTTTTAACAAAAATCGTTGAAAGTAGATGTATAATAGAGAGAGAAATGGAGATAAACGGCAATGTTTGAAAATCCATAACAAAATATTTTCTTTAGTTGTTAGTTTTTTCGGTTGTGAGCACTCTTGTTTAGTTTACGAAACCTTGATATAACTTCTAGGTATACGTTATTTAATTGTTTTTTAAGATGTATTGTTATTTTGAAGTTAGATTCAACAGTTTTTTCTATATAATCTCTATGAAAGCTTACCTGTGGGTGGAGTAAAAAGGACCAACTAAACCTTCACCCTGGAAAAGGTGTAAACAATAAAAAAAATAGTAAATAAAACTGTAAATACTACTTCTCGATATAACTGCAAAAAAAATGAAAATCTTTCCATAAAGTTAGATGTAGGGCCAGATGTGGCGATATCAGTTAGAAGGTGGGCTAGCACCAACTAGTCTCTAGTGTTCGCTGGTTCGATTCCCGCTACCGCCATAGCCCGACATCAGGCAACTTTGATATCAAATTTTCACTTGAGGTTATAGATCTCCAATATAGCTTCAAGTGAAAATCGCCTCCCGTGGGTATAGTTGCATATATATAATAAAAATGTCAGCAAATACTTTGAGTATAGTTAATTAGTCATAACTGGATTGGACACTACTGGGTTGCCATTCATTCAATAATCCATATATATGTAAAGTCAAAACAATTACTGAATGTCATATGTGTGACAGATTGTAATTAAAAAAAAGAAAAGTTAGATGTAAGCACAAAATTGCATTGTATGAGAGAAATGTACTATTTTTTACTATGAGTTGGACAAATTGGTTTTTATGCGTTAGATTTGGAAATTTTGGTGGTTGCATTCAAATCGCTATTCATTAGTTTGACGCCGGCCTAAACTACGAATCTCTGGGGGTTTCATGTCTAGGGCGCGCGATATTAACAGTAATAATGTAGGATGCGATCTAAATACGTCGACATATTCCACCAACCGATCCTTTCCGGGCTCTTTTCAGTCGCACCAATGCGTTTAATAATGTGCGCCTTCTGCAAGATTATTAGTGTTTCACGACACGATTATAGGTGTGTAACGCTTTTGCATTTTCATTTCATTTCGCATCGGCCTTGAATTACAAGAATACTGCAACGTGCACGCCTCATGGAATAGATAACATTTGTGATAATTATTAAGTAGGTTGAGCATGGGGGAAAAGTCATGATTCTTAAAATCATTTCATTGTAAATAAACTTATTTGTTTATTCAATTCCGCGTTATGGACAACCTGATATCAAGCAGTAGTGATATCAATTTTTATTTGAAAATATAGCTAGGTACATCGTACCTTATTGCAAATTGCTGGAACTTCCTGTATTGTAATTTAAACCTTTTAAAAGCTTTAAAAAATTGAGAATTTTGAATTTTTTTTAAAGTGGCTACGCTGCCTAACTGTTTCAGAAATGCTATATCGAAGCGTGTAAGTGTATTATAAATCTTTCAAACAAAATTTTTACTAATTATTAAGATCTAGATGAAATATCTGACAATTTGATGTTTATGTCTAATAATCATTTTTGACCGCCAAATGCTTTTTTATCTCTTTTCGATTGAATCTTCAAAACCACTGAGTCTGCATTCAAATTGAATCAGTTTTCCATTTCGTCAATACAAGTGAAATGTTTTTTGAATCATTCTAATCAGACGCTCCGTTTTCTTAAAACCTGAATTGGTATTTTTTCACTTTTTGCCAGTTTCACCGAAACGACTGGACCTGCCTCTCCCAAAAACTAATCACATATTTCCCAGTCGGTAGGAATCGACTGTTTTCAAATCATTCAAATCGGTTAATCCGAGCTCTCGAAATCGTGGACGACAAATTGTTACCGAACCAACATATGCACACACACACACATACATCAATTTTTTCCAAAGGTATGCCAAATTGTTCAGAAATCCTTCAAACGTGAAAATGTGCAAAAACTTTCATTTTCGATTTATTTGCGATGACTATAACTTGTCCTAGGGCAAGTTAAAAATATGTTTACAAGTATAATAGCTCTTCCCCATTGGTACATCAAATTTAAAATATAAAATAGGAAATTCTATAATATAATCTGTTGAATTTGTTAAATGGATTCACAAATTATTATTGTTATCAATTATTTTTTTAAACATCAACAGAAAACTATTTCAAACGGGCACCACTCTTGTGTATATTAATTAACGTCCGCATGCTATTATGAATCGCTGCAGTTAAATCAAAGTAAGCGTGCAAGGAAAATCATTTTACATTAATCCTACATACTTTATCATGAGAGTGCTTCTTAAAATTGACCATTTATCATGGCGTGCTCATCTATCGCGAAATCCTGTCAGTTCGCAACCCTAGTCTCTTAGTTAGTGTAGTGAATATAATTGCCCTCCTCCACTGTAACAGATTAAATGCTTGGCGTGCTACCTTGAATTTATGAAATGCGCACGAATGTGATACTAATTCAAAATAACTTTTACAGCTTTTCACTTTAAACAAGAAACTTTGTAATTATACTTTATAAATTTGCGTCATCGCGCAACATTTGAATTCCTTTGTTATAAAACTGGACTGTATCCGTAAAACTATTTGAATAGAAAGTGCATCTCATGAAAATATTTACCAATCTCATAGTCAGTTGCATGAAATTCGTAATAATATCTGAGATTCCATAAAAATCCTTCCTTCTTGCAAATAGCACGAGGATCGAAATATATATAATAAAATGCAAAATAATGAAATAAAACAATGGACAGGAAATTGCCGTACTCTATATAAGATTAAACCGCGTGTATATAGAATGAAGGGATCAGTAAATATGAACAAAAGTAGCGTATGGTAACAGAAATTGAATCATGAAATGTTTGCACATGGCAACAAGCAATTTCGCAATTGAGGTGGAAACAAAGGATATTGTGATACATGTAGGCAACAATCGAAATACAAAGAAGAAAAGCTGGGTGCGAAAGGAAACTATAGATAAATACAGTGAATCCTGTAATCACGATCTATCGAACTATTATCTGTTTTTTAATTGATTTAACACATATATGAAGAAGTCTTTGAAATCGTCCTTGACTTTTCTTATATTGTTTACTTTTTATTGTGTTAACTCGAATAATTAATGAAGCAGTCCATGCATTCAGTCGTTAGTTACTATTAAGTTAATTTTCGTTATGACGGTTGACCTTATTCATATAAGACAACTAGAGCAACTCTATGGTGTTTGCGGTCAATCATTTGACGTTGCCCGGAGCGCTTTTTGCCGGAGGCATCGCCGCCGTTTGTACCTGTACGTTTGTGCGACCGTCGAGCGTTGTTTGTGTATACATACATTGTCGTGTATGCACGGCAAAAGGGATTATACCACATGATGTCCTTACAATCAGTGTCCGTGTACGTCGCGTCGTATTTTAACCCGGGCTACAACACAACGTAGCGGTCGTTGTGCGATACGATAGGAGGCATTTCGCATTCATAGAAGCCACTTCCTCCTGTGTCCGGGATACTGGAAGCAATTAAAAGCGACCCGTTGCGACGCGCCGCTGCCGCCCGATGGACGCAGTGACGACGCAGCCCTCCAGCACAATGCTCTCCCGATAGTGTTCTCCTTGAATTAGTTTCCGAGAACGTCTTGTTTTGAATCATGTAGTTTGCCCCGGTATAGCACAGCGGCAAAAGGCATTACTCCATACATCTAATTTTATTAACTGCTACAACTGTTCATCAATCATCATATTTTTATTAGACACCCTCGGTATGATCTAGTGTAGTGTATTTGGCGATGGATTAAATTTAAGTATAGGCATTTAAGTTCAACTTTTCGAAAACAATTTTCTCAATTTTTACAGACTGGGTGCGGTTGTGCCACTTTTTTTAATCAGCAATAATTTTGTTAATTTACCACTTAGCTGGGAGAAAAGTAAATCAAATTTGAACAATTGTCTACGGGAAAATACTGAAATACTATCCTTAAATTCGATGGATTAGTCATAAAATCAAATCATACAAGAAATAGGCGAGCGTCACAACCGTCTACACCCGAGGGACAAGGGACGGTTGTGACAGGCATAAAAATAGGTTAAAAACAATAGCTATACCCCAAAATTGTTTATAACGACTTTTATTAACAGAAATATGTAACACAGCACAACACAATGCTTTAAACAAAGCCAATGAGTATAAAATAACAATATATAACAAAAAGTATTTTTTTAAAGAAGAAATCTTTATGATTTTTTTCGTTTTTTTTGTATTGATTTTTTCTTTTTCTTTCTCTTTCGTATTTTGTCCTATTATTGTTAGTTCAGTTAGAATTTTCTTTATCTGTTTAAATTTCATCCATAAAGGACAAGAAATATATGTCACAACATATACTTGTCATAAACAAATCGCTGGTAGTTAACTAACTCATGTTCAACTTACAGCAAAATAACAAACTAAGTAATCTATCTGTATACAAGTAACAGTTATTATTAAAAAAATCGAAAAAAAACTCACTTTTCACTCTTTAAAAGCAATTCGGTCTGCAGATCATTTTAATTTAGGGCGCTGACTCAATGCTGTAATGGAAACTTGTTCGAACAAACATACTTCATCTTTCTCCTTTGGACCCTATTTTAAAATCAGTATAGTTTAGCTTATAATTGACTGTCACTACCGTAATCTGGCACAACCGTACCCAGTCTCTTCTATATAATTAAAAATAGATTATTCTATAATATAATATTTAGGGAAACAATTACCTTAGTTGTACATAGTTGATTCTTCATTTTATAATTTTCATAGTAATTTATTTTTTGTAAACATTTACATGTATATGCTGATTTGCCAGCTAATTAAAATTTATATTTATATAAATCGATACTAATTTTAAACATGAAATGCAGTTTTGACCACCAGTTTTGAGTTTATTCTAAATTATCTTGCAAGTTTTTTTTACATTATATGTATCATATACATGCACTCATGGTCGTTATTAATATTTAATATTATTATTTGTGTCGAATGTAGGGAGATACTTTTTTTGCTATAGCTTTCTCGCATCTAATTGAGCTATGATGAGGGTATATCTGATCGACATTTAATAACAATCTTCTTTGATAAAATATCCCAACGGGTCTGTTCTGTGTTATGGATAATAAATACATTAATCTGTGTATATACAGTACGGCCGTACCGGTTGTTAAATTTGAGGACGAGAGATACACGTTACATATGGTTGAAGTGACCGTAATATATTCGAATCCAAAACGGAACATTAATAGCTGGAATATCTACTGAACAATAAACTATCTGGCGGAATTGTAGACTGGAACTTTGGGGCTTTGTAATAAAGTTTTAATCCTGGTATGCGAAAACGTTTTCTGAAAGACTAAACATACAAAAAATAGCATGGATAAATACTAAAACGAGAACGCGTACTTTCAAATTTGCATGTCATCTACATATTTTCCTATTTCAACTTTTCTAACGTTTCGTAAAGTAGCACAAAAGGAAATGATAAATATTGAACGCTATTTTGCGAGTCTTATTAACATAGTTCATTATTTTTATGAACGTCTCGCTGTATAAGGAGTACAAACCAAGGGTCGTTTCCAACAAAAGCACAGCGTGATAGTGCATCACCTACAACTACCCTTCAGGATTTATATAACATACACAGCTTTTGTTCTTTAAGTTTCAATTATATGGAGACGATCTATGGTTTATGTAGCGTTTCATTTATAAGGGGAGATGATGCACATTGAGCTCACACAACGAACCTTTATGATACACATTTAATTCTTTCTATTGGCATTATTGTAATCGTAAATTAAAGCTCACAGAGCATGTTTTCCAACTGCGACCACCATCTTTTGAAAAAAATCGTTATGCAAGCTTATTAAATTCAAACTCCTTTGTATAACGTAGACGTATTTTTAAACTCTTACATTATTGCTGTGGCTCTAGAATATTTGATATTGATGCTGTTTGACCTTATAATAAATTAAGAGCTTTAAGGGGCACAACTAGTGTAACCGCCTGAAAAAGGTGATTTTTGGGAATTTATATTAAAAAAAAACACTTTATCAATTATTTCAAAATTTTAGGAATATATTTATACATGTTTTAAGAATACATAGTAAAATTTTTGCAATAAAAAATTAAATATTTTTTAAGTTATCGTCGATCTCCAACGGCGCGACAAAAAAAGGCCCTTCACTGCTGCAGTGATTCCGGCCTTCTACGTGGATGAAATTTAAAAAAAAAATCTCGTTAAACTAGATAATATTGTCTGTAAAATGAACTACGATAAAGAAAAACAAATCAAAAATTGACAAAATGACGGCGTTTTTTAAAAAAAGTCGAATTTGACCCAAAATTTTGGCCGTTTTTGGACTGCCAAAATTCGATTTTTGATCCGATCAAAAAATCGATAGTTCATTTACGGAGAACTATATATAGAACATGAAAAAATTTGATAGTGATCGGATCATTTGTTTTTTAGTAATCGCTGCAGCAAATTCGGAAAATGCTGTTTCGAGAAAAACGCGTTTGAAGATTAAATGATCGTTATACTATTATATATACTCCTAAAATGGCTGTGACTCAAAAACTATTTAAGATATCGATTTAAAATTTTGGTATGTTATTTTTAAAGGTATAACCTATCTAAATATGGAAAAAGTGAAAATTCCATTTTTTGAAAATTTCACGCCCCTTAAAGCTTGGTGTTGAAATTGTTTGCTAATTCAAGCCTTTTTCGGAAATATCATACGACGGAGGTGTGTGTAGATATTTTCATGTGACTCAGAATATATACTATAGAATTGATGAGGTATTATGGGAGAATACAACAGAAGTATCTATAATATGATTTAATGTCAACATCGAGTATAGCATTATTAATAATAATTCAATACATCATTCGAGTAAAATCTTTTTATAGAAATGATAACATATACCCCTACGACTGCATCGCGACAATGTAATACGTACTATAATGTCATATTGTAATAATGAATAGTTGTGGCTGTCCTCGGCACACGTATACGATTCTCATGCAGCGCATTTGAGAGAACATCCATTGTGTGCGACCATATTCCTCTTTTTGCAGTCTTCTTCCTTAGTTCCGCCGCTCCGTTGGAAGAAAATTCTTTATGCCTGATAACTGTGCTCGTCCGCGTTTCCGCATCATTCCTAATTCAGCACAGATAATTCGCACTGATGCTCCGCACCAAAATCAATCGGATGCGGGTTCACATCTCAACTAAGCGCATCATTTTAAATCCGCGCGTTTTTTTTTTTGCTGCTATCTCGTACCATTCGCTCCATGTCGTTGTAGCTCGTGTTATTAGTATTATTTATTTTTTTATGCGGCATTTCGCGAGCACGCTGCCGTTGATCTGCTCTGCGGGAGTTTTCCGGCGGTGTAATGATTGATGCCAGCGGAACGCGGTGTCATTCGCATACACCGCGCGAATGTTATTTGCATCGGCCATCCATTGGTCTCTGTGGTGCGAAACCGCAACAATATACAACCGACCTTCGTATTCCGCAATGTAATGTTATTTTTCGTGGTGAGGGTTTCAGGCCTCACAACGAAGCGCGTGAAAATCACGTCTCAACGGGAAAATTACAAATGTTGTATTAGTTTCCGCAGCGGATCACTGGA
>NW_020538040.1:162630317-162652252 GCF_003426905.1 Ctenocephalides felis
ATATGTTTGATATGTATTATATCACAACAAATAATACATATCAAACAAACAACTACTGACTATATTCAGTAAAATTCACAGCTAATTCATCATCG
Source organism: Ctenocephalides felis (assembly GCF_003426905.1). NCBI lineage: Eukaryota > Metazoa > Arthropoda > Insecta > Siphonaptera > Pulicidae > Ctenocephalides > Ctenocephalides felis. The sequence continues at coordinate 162,630,413 of NW_020538040.1, forward strand.
TTAAAATGTGTTTTTTGTTGTTTTCAAACCTTTGTAACCTGTTTTTTTACTCCATAAGCGGGGTAAATTGGAACAGCCAGGAGCAAACAATTCCATGTCTTATTTTTTCAATATTCAATTTTAAGGGATTTTACAAAATAATAGCTACATTAGTATACCAATGCAAAATATAAATTTATGGGTTTATTTTTAGCAGAAATACTGTAAATAACCTTGATCTGGTTTATTGTCCAGAAATATGCATCAGCAGAATGGAATAACTATTTTTTAAAATATGTCTATAAAATAGCTTAACTAATTACTTTTTATTTACTATTTTTATTTTTCACACCTTTTCCAGGGTAAAGGTTCAATTGGACTTTTTTACCCACCCAGGTGTAAGCTTTACATAGGTCATATAAAAAATGTTGATCTAAATTAAAAATAATAATACATTTCACAAAACAATTAATAACGTCTACTTGAAAATTATATTAAGGTCTCGTAAAACTAAACACAGTGCTCCACAACCAAACAATGAAAGTCAATACATTTGTTATGGATTCCAAACATTTCTTTTTATCTCCTGATTGCAACGTCGTAAGAATCAGGGTGATGGGTGGTTACACATCTTTTTCCCTTACTTTCAAATATTGTTGTTGAAAAATTCTTAACTTTACTGGTTTTGAGATGTCAGTGGCGAATCTTTTTACCCGCCCCGCTCTACCCTATAGCTTCAAGCATACGACACAGGAAGTGTTTTTTATAGTTCTGAAAAAAAATGATGTGTCAACTGCGAACTATTGTGAAAGTAACAATAAAGATTTGAGGAAAAGTTTAGCAAACTAAACGAGCTTATTATTCGTCGTATATTTCCGGGCCCGGAGACACCTGGAGAAGTATACGTGGAATGCTATTGCCACTTTGGGAACTTGTGGCAGCGCGAAGCTAATACGGCTTCGCTATTTTCATACATATTAGCGGCAACGCTTATACCAGTATTTCACTGTGGCATGAATTACGGGCTTTCATGTACAACGTAACTACACGAAGCTCGCGTTTGCTTCGTATAACACATGGGCCTCGTATAACAGCGCATTATCAGGACCGAAATTTAAGAAGGGTTTCTAATTAAAAATGAACCTGGGATCGCTACGTGCACTGTGCAACATGCATAGTGCTAAATCACTGTCACAAATTTAAAATAATTTTTCATCCCACTTATTGTGGGTTTGTTTTATCCTGTCCATATTTAAAATACGATCATTGCCATATGTAACTTGTACTATAGAATCTAGTAGCTTCATATAAAATTCAGCACTTTTGATAGCGTTTTGTTAAGTAAGTCAGTAAAAATTCAATATCTTCTACACATGTGACATTTATTTGAATTCTCTTTGTATGTTCTGTGATGGCTCCGAATATCATCATAAACTGCTCTTATATGCTGTGTCTATATTATTTTCTGTGTATGCTAATGCGGAGGAAAAGTATTCTGCTCTTGGCAAAGCAGTAGCTACTGCACATAATTCGGATACATACATATGACGGATTTGATGTTATCACGGTACATATCATTTCGTGCGGTTGCGCTTAAAATAATATGTCGGCGCTCATACGAATGCCGCACGGAACGCGGAATTAAGTCCGGTGTCAGACCAAATAATAATACGAGTGTAGTCCCTCGACTCTTTGCATTCGACTCAAACGCTTTCGATTTGTAAGATTTAGTTTTTAATTCAACTATGATTTTATTATGCAGTAAGACGGTTTGTTGTCTTTCCTCGAACTTATTTTGAAATATTATATATTGACTAGCAAAATGTATGTAATGAGTTAATACTTACAAATATTTTTGCAATATTTAATTAGTCAAACATAAAAATAAACTTCCACTCATATCACAAAATTCTATAAAAATAAAAATTAAATTATAGGCTGACGGGATTTGAACCCGATCTTTATAAACTCTCTTTTCTATGAATCCGAGCGCGAGAAGTAGGAGCAAGTGCCTACCTAAGCTGACGGAGTCTCCGAGGCTTAACCTTTCCACTCGCGCTTTGCAAAGTAATACGTATTATTATGTCTCCGGAGCATCGGCATACGAGTGGAAAGGATGAATATATACTGTAGGTGTACGTATTGCACGCCGTCTATTTGTAGAAACTTTAAATATTTTTTATAATTAAATCACTTATCATAGAACTATAATATTTCACACTGTTGGTTTGACTATCAACTCTATCACCATGCAAAGTTTCATCAAAATCCCAGAAGAGTAAACCTGAGGTTCTCCTTGTGAGACTTCAAATGGCCCATTTAAAAAAGTTTTATCAGACCAGCTCTTATAATCGCATTATCATTTGCATTTACACTGTTTGAATGCAACAGTACAATGTTACAGTATAATTTGTATAGGGTAGAGCGGGGCTCAAAGGGCCGCGGGTAAAAAGGTCCACTAAGGATATCTCAAAAACAAGCAAAATTAGGATTTGTTACCAACAATTGTTGAAAGTAGCGGAAAAAATGGATAATCACCTTGATTCTTACGACGTCGCTATCGGGAGATAAACAGTAATGTTTGAAAATCCATAACAAGTATTTCGTTAGTTGTTAGTTTTTTCGGTTGTGAGCACTGTTGTTTAGTTTAATAGACTATGATATACTTTTAGGTATACATTATTTAAATGTTTTGTAAGATGTATGTTATTTTGAAGTTACATTTAACAGTTTTTTCTTTATAATCTCTATAAAAGGTTACCTGTGGGTGGAGTAAAAAGGACCAACTAAACCTTCATCCTGGAAAAGGTCTAAACAATAAAAAATAGTAAATAAAACTGTAAATACTACTTCTCGATATAACTGCAAAAAAATAAAAATCTTTCCATAAAGTTAGATGTAGGGCCAGATGTGGCGATATCAGTTAGAACGTGGGCTAGCACCAACTAGTCCCGGGTTCGCTGGATCAATTCCCGCTACCGCCATAGCCCGACATCAGGCAACTTTGATGTCAAAATTTTCACTTGAGGTTATAGCTTCAAGTGAAAATCGCCTCTTGTGGGTATAGTTGCATTTATAATAAAAAATGTCAGCAAATCGAAGTATTTATAGTTATATAAAGTATAGTTAATTAGTCATAACTGGATTGACAACTACTGTTTGGTTGGCATCCATTCAATAATCCATATATATGTAAAGTCAAAACAATTACTGAATGTCATATGTGTGACAGATTGTAATCAAAAAAAAAAGTTAGATGTAAGCACAAAATTACATTGTATGAGAGAAATTACTACTTTTTACTACGAGTTGGACAAATTGGTTTTATGCGTTAGATTTGGAAATTTTTGTTGCATTCAAATCGCTATTCATTAGTTTGACGCCGGCCTAAACTACGAATCTCTGGGGGTTTCATGTCTAGGGCGCGCGATATAACAGTAATAATGTAGGATGCGATCTAAATACGTCGACATATTCCACCAACCGATCCTTCCGGGCTCTTTTCAGTCGCACCAATGCGTTAATAATGTGCGCCTTCTGCAAGATTATTAGTGTTTCACGACACGATTATAGGCGTGTAACGCTTTGGCATTTTCATTTCATTTCGCATCGGCCTTGAATTACAAGAATACTGCAACGTGCACGCTCATGGAATAGATAACATTGTGATAATTATTAAGTAGGGTTGAGCATAGGGAAAATTCATGATTCTTAAAATCATTGTATTGTAAAAAATTATTGTTTATTCAATCCCGCGTTATGGACAACCTGATATCAAGCAGTAGTGATTTCAATTTTTATTTGAAAATATAGCTGGTGCATCGTTACCTTATTGCAAATTGCTGGAACTTCCCGTATTAAACCTTTTAAAAGCTTTAAAAATTTGAGAATTTTGGATTTTTTTTAAAGCGGTTACGCTGCCTAACTGTTTCAGAAACGCTATATCGAAGCGTGTAAGTGTATTATAAATCTTTCAAATAAAATTTTTACTTATTATTAAGATCTATATAAAATATCTGACAATTCAATGTTTATGTCTAATAATCATTGTTGACCGACAAATGCTTTTTTTATCTTTTTTTTCTTGAATTTTTAAAACCGCTGAACCTGCATTCCCAAAAATTTAATCAGTTTTTTATTTTGTCAATACAAGTGAAATGTTTTTTGAACCATTCTAATCGGATGCTCCGTTCTCTTTAAACCTGAACTGCCATTTTTTCACTTTTTGCAAGTATTTCTGAAACAACTGAACTCGCATCTTCTAAAACCTAATCACATGTCTCCCAAAAGTAGTAAAGTAAATCGAATGTTTTAAAATCATTCAAATCGGTTGATCCGAGCTCTCGAAATCCTGGACGAAAAATTGTATCCGATCTTACATTATACACACTTCCAATTTTTTAAGGTATGCCAAATTGTTCACAATTCTCAGAAACGTGAAGACATGCAAAAACTTTCATTTTCGATTTATTTGCGATTGCTATAACTAATATGAGTATAATAGCTCTTCAAATTTTAAATATAAAATCTGAAATTCTATATTATAATCAATAAAATTGGTTTAATAGATTCACAAATTATTATTATTATCAATTATTCTTTTATACATCAAAAGAAAACTATTTCAAACGGGCACCCACTCTTGTGTATATTAATTAACGTCGGCATGCTATTATGAATCGCTGCAGTTAAATCAAAGTAAGCGTGCAAGGAAAATCATTTACATTAATCCTACATACTATATCATGAGAGTGCTTCTTAAAATTGACCATTTATCATGGCGTGCTCATCTATCGCGAAATCCTGTCAGTTCGCAACCCTAGTCTCTTAGTTAGTGTAGTGAATATAATTGCCCTCCTCCACTGTAACAGATTAAATGCTTGGCGTGCTACCTTGAATTTATGAAATGCGCACGAATGTGATACTAATTCAAAATAACTTTTACAGCTTTTCACTTTTAAACAAGAAACTTTGTAATTATAGTTTATAAATCTGCGTCATCGCGCAGCATTTGAATTCCTTTGTTATAAAACTGGACTATATCCGTAAAACTATTTGAATAGAAAGTGCATCTCATGAAAATATTTACCAATCTCATAGTCAGTTGCATGAAATTCGTAATAATATCTGAGATTCCATAAAAATCCTTCCTTCTTGCAAATAGCACGAGGATCGAAATATATATAATAAAATGCAAAATAATAAATAAAACAATGGACAGGAAATTGCCGTACTCTATATAAGATTAAACCGCGTGTATATAGAATGAAGGGATCAGTAAATGAACAAAAGTAGCGTATGGTAACAGAAATTGAATCATGAAATGTTTGCACATGGCAACAAGCAATTTCGCAATTGAGGTGGAAACAAAGGATATTGTGATACATGTAGGCAACAATCGAAATACAAAGAAGAAAAGCTGGGTGCGAAAGGAAACTATAGATAAATACAGTGAATCCTGTAATCACGATCTATCGAACTATTATCTGTTTTTTAATTGATTTAACACATATATGAAGAAGTCTTTGAAATCGTCCTTGACTTTTCTATTGTTTACTTTTTATTGTGTTAACTCGAATAATTAATGAAGCAGTCCATGCATTCAGTCTTAGTTACTATTAAGTTAATTTTCGTTATGACGGTTGACCTTATTCGTATAAGACAACTAGAGCAACTCTATCGTGTTTGCGGTCAATCATTTGACGTTGCCCGGAGCGCTTTTTGCCGGAGGCATCGCCGCCGTTTGTACCTGTACGTTTGTGCGACCGTCGAGCGTTGTTGTGTATACATATTGTCGTGTATGCACGGCAAAAGGGATTATACCACATGATGTCCTTACAATCAGTGTCCGTGTACGTCGCGTCGTATTTTAACCCGGGCTACAACACAACGTAGCGGTCGTTGTGCGATACGATAGGAGGCATTTCGCATTCATAGAAGCCACTTCCTCCTGTGTCCGGGATACTGGAAGCAATTAAAAGCGACCCGTTGCGACGCGCTGCTGCCGCCCGATGGACGCAGTGACGACGCAGCCCTCCAGCACAATGCTCTCCCGATAGTGTTCTCCTTGAATTAGTTTCCGAGAACGTCTTGTTTTGAATCATGTAGTTTGCCCCGGTATAGCACTGCGGCAAAAGGCATTACTCCATACATCAAATTTTATTAACTGCTACTGTTCATCAATCATCATATTTTATTAGACACCCTCGGTATGATCTAGTGTAGTGTATTTGGCGATGGATTAAATTTAAGTATAGGCATTTAAGTTCAACTTTTCGAAAACAATTTTCTCAATTTTTTCAGACTGGGTACGGTTGTGCCCCTTTTTTTTTGGATCGACAATAATTTTGTTAATATAACAGTTAGCTGGGAGAAAAGTGAATCAAATAGTAATTTGAAATACTAAAATACTATCCTGAAATACGATGGACTAGTTTTGAAATCAAATCATACAATAAAAGGGCAAGCGTCACAACCGTCCACACCTAAGGACATAAAAATAGTTTAACAAATAATGTATAACAAAAATAAAATAACAATATATTACAAAAACAATATTAAACAACTAGTTTTTTAAACAAGAAATCTGTATGAAATCTTTTATTTTCTTGCATTGAATTTTTCTTTCTTCTCTCTTTCGTATTTTGTCTTACAATTAGTCAAGTTAGAGTTTTCTTAATCGGTTGAATTTCACCAAAAAGGACAAGAAATACATGTCACATAAAAAGAAACTAATTGCTGGTAAATAACTACTAATGTTCAACTTACAGCAAAATAACAAATAAAGTGCTCTTTCTGTACAACAGTTATTATTAAAATAATCGAAAAAAAACTTACTTTTGGCTCTTTAAAAGCAATTCGGTCTGCAGATAATAATGGAAACTTCTTCGAACAAACATACTTCATCTTTCTCCCTTTGGACCCTATCTCAAAATCTGTATAATTGAGCTGTTATGACGACTGTCACTATCATAACCTGGCACAACCGTACCCAGTCTCTTTTATATAATTAAAAATCGATTATTCTATAATATTATATTTAGGGAGACAATTACCTTAGTAGTACATAGATGATTCTTTATTTTATAATTTTTATAATAATTTGGCAGCAAATTTAATTTCAGCTAATTAAAATTTATATTTGTATAAATCCATACTAATTTTAAAAATGAAATGCAATTTTGAGTTTATTTTAAATTATCTTGCAAGTTTTTTTACAATATATGCATCATATACATGCACTCAACTACATATATGATCGTTATTAATATTTAATATTATTAAGTGTATTAAATGTCATGACGTAGATACATTTTTTGCTATAGCTTTCTCGCATCTAATTGAGCTACGATGAGGGTATATCTGATCGACATTTAATAACAATCTTCTTTGATAAAATATCCCAACGGGTCTGTTCTGTGTTATGGATAATAAATACATTAATCTGTGTATATACAGTACGGCCGTACCGGTTGTTAAATTTGAGGACGAGAGATACACGTTACATATGGTTGAAGTGACCGTAATATATTCGAATCCAAAACGGAACATTAATAGCTGGAATATCTACTGAACAATAAACTATCTGGCGGAATTGTAGACTGGAACTTTGGGGCTTTGTAATAAAGTTTTAATCCTGGTATGCGAAAACGTTTTCTGAAAGACTAAACATACAAAAAATAGCATGGATAAATACTAAAACGAGAACGCGTACTTTCAAATTTGCATGTCATCTACATATTTTCCTATTTCAACTTTTCTAACGTTTCGTAAAGTAGCACAAAAGGAAATGATAAATATTGAACGCTATTTTGCGAGTCTTATTAACATAGTTCATTATTTTTATGAACGTCTCGCTGTATAAGGAGTACAAACCAAGGGTCGTTTCCAACAAAAGCACAGCGTGATAGTGCATCACCTACAACTACCCTTCAGGATTTATATCACATACACAGCTTTTGTTCTTTAAGTTTCAATTATATGGAGACGATCTATGGTTTATGTAGCGTTTCATTTATAAGGGGAGATGATGCACATTGAGCCCACACAACGAACCTTTATGACACACATTTAATTCTTTCTATTGGCATTATTATAATCGTAAATTAAAGCTCACAGAGCATGTTTTCCATCTGCGACCACCATCTTTTGAAAAAAATCGGTTTTATTTATAATCTACAATAATAAAATAAATTCTACAATTTTTATTATTCACATAATTTATGCAAGCTTATTCAATTCAAACTCCTTTGTATAACGTAGACGTATTTTTAAACTCTTACATTATCGCAGTGGCTCTAGAATATTTGATATTGATGCTGTTTGACCTTATTATAAAATAAGAGCTTAAGGGGCACAACTAGTGTAACCGCCTAAAAAAGGTGATTTTTGGGAACTTATATTAAAAGAACTACTTTATCAATCATTTCAAAATTTTAGGAATATATTTATACATGTTTTAAGAATACATAGAAAATTTTTGCAATAAAAAATTAAATATTTTATGTTATCGTCGATCTTCAACGGCGCGACAAAAAAAGACCCTTCACTGCTGCAGTGATTCCGGCCTTCTACGTGGATGAAATTTAAAAAATAAATCTCGTTAAACTAGATAATATTGTCTTGTAAAATGAACTACGATAAAGAAAAAAAAATTGACAAAATGACGGCGTTTTTAAAAAAAAGTCGAATTTGACCCAAAATTTTGGCCGTTTTTGGACTGCCAAAATTCGATTTTTGATCCGATCACAAAATCGATATTTCTTTTTACGGAGAACTATATATAGAACATGAAAAAAATTGATAGTGATCGGATCATTTGTTTTTCAGTAATCGCTGCAGCAAATTCGGAAAATGCTGTTTCGAGAAAAACGCGTTTAAAGATTAGATGATCGTTATACTATTATATATATATATATATATACTCTTTAAATGGCTGTGACTCAAAAACTATTTAAGATATCGATTTAAAATTTTGGTATGTTATTTTTAAAGGTATAACCTATCGAAATATGGAAAAAGTGAAAATTCCATTTTTTGAAAATTTCACGCTAGTTGTGCCCCTTAAAGCTTAGTGTTGAAATTGTTTGTTAATTCAAGCCTTTTCCGGAAATATATCATACGACAGAGGTGTGTGTAGATATTTTTATGTGACTCAGAGCATTATAGGAGAATGCAACAGAAGTATCTACAATATGATTTAATGTCAATATCGAGTATAGCATTATTAATAATAATTCAATACATCATTCGAGTAAAATCTTTTCATAGAAATGATAACATATACCCCTACGACTGCATCGCGACAATGTAATACGTACTATAATGTCATATTGTAATAATGAATAGTTGTGGCTGTCCTCGGCACACGTATACGATTCTCATGCAGCGCATTTGAGAGAACATCCATTGTGTGCGACCATATTCCTCTTTTTGCAGTCTTCTTCCTTAGTTCCGCCGCTCCGTTGGAAGAAAATTCTTTATGCCTGATAACTGTGCTCGTCCGCGTTTCCGCATCATTCCTAATTCAGCACAGATAATTCGCACTGATGCTCCGCACCAAAATCAATCGGATGCGGGTTCACATCTCAACTAAGCGCATCATTTTAAATCCGCGTGTTTTTTTTTTGCTGCTATCTCGTACCATTCGCTTCATGTCGTTGTAGCTCGTGTTATTAGTATTATTTATTTTTTATTTGCGGCATTTCGCGAGCACGCTGCTGTTGATCTGCTCTGCGGGAGTTTTCCGGGCGGTGTAATGATTGATGCCAGCGGAACGCGGTGTCATTCGCATACACCGCGCGAATGTTATTTGCATCGGCCATCCATTGGTCTCTGTGGTGCGAAACCGCAACAATATACAACCGACCTTCGTATTCCGCAATGTAAATGTTATTTTTCGTGGTGAGGGTTTCAGGCCTCACAACGAAGCGCGTGAAAATCACGTCTCAACGGGAAAATTACAAATGTTGTATTAGTTCCGCAGCGGATCACTGGATTAACAAACTTCTGCCGAGTTTTATGTATTGATTTACATAAGGTATATCTAACTGGAATGACAAATCGATAGTTTGCAGTCGTCTGTTCATTTATTCCGAGCGAATATGCTTTCTTCTGCGATCATGACAAAATTCAATAAAACAGGGGATTGAATTGCATTAATTTTGCGCGAGGATGAAGCATCTCCAAGTGAATTTATTGAAAATCGTACAGAATAATATAGATCGGGCATTGGTTGGAAAATATTTAGAGATTCGCATTATTATATTGTGATAAAGCTTTGACCGCAGAGCTTTGATAAATGTTGCTCATTAATGTTGTCAAATAACTATTAACTATAGCGAAAATTTTGTGCATAAATCGTTTAATATTCAATTACTTAGCATGCATATTTTAACTACAGATCGAATTTTGTAATCAATATTTTGTATTGTCAGTGCATAAAATTGGATTTATTGAACTATGAACATATAATAATCAAACATAAATTAAATTAGGCGAAACTGAATAATATCAATGAAAATCAATAATTGTAGTGCTCGCTAATCGTATTATGGACCGTGATACATAGTTTCCATTTACAATTTATGTAGTGTTGCATAGTTAGTAATGCATAAACAAATATTGTTTCATATCGCGTTAAATTACAATAGGATACCAAACAGTCATGTCTGACGCAATGCAAAATTGAATTCGGTGATGCGTATCTCGGAGTCTCTTAAAAATTGACTGTGTAATTCTTTTTGTGAATTGAATTAGTTTAATGCAATATCGTATCACGTATCAGCCGGCACCCAGGCATCCCCCATGCGCAAGTTGATCTTGGACGTCAGGAGTAGTTTCATCGGCTCCAGTCTAGCAATAGTGATTACGGGGATCACCATATAGATAGACTGCTGGAGTAGGGTGTTTGGATATCACACGTCTTTATAAGAACGAGGGGCGAAAAAGAACATTCAATTCGATTACGTTTACGTATTGTCGCGCAGTAAATAAAATGCGCGTTTTCGCACCTAAGCGGCCCGCGGCGTTACGCATTCGAGCGCGTTTTGAACGGATATTTACCGCGTATGACAGGCGATACTAATGATGAACGCGATTTGTAGCTGTGCTAATAATAAATGATAAATGCTATGAAATATGGAGTCGTCGGCGTTTTCTTCGTTTCACTTCCTGTGAAAATATATAGGTTTTTTTAAATGAAATTTAATGTTATTTTTAAATTACGGTAAGGTGAAGGAGAATCTTATATATAAAAATGGATCGCAAAATGTGTTGGTAAGCGCATAACTCAACAACGCCTGGACCAATTTGGCCAAGTCTTTTTTTTAAATGTTTGTTGAAGTCCAAGGATGGTTCTTACGGCGAGAAAAAATTGAATAATTGCTGAGAAACCTCTAAAAACAGCCTTTTCTTTTTCTCATACAAACGTTTTCTAACTAAAACGTAGGATCAATTTGAGCTTTATTGCTATTATTTAAATTCCGTATTAAATTACGCTTATGCGTAATGAAAACTATCATCTCTCAAAAATTTCAATTTACTTATGAACCTAGACAATATTAGAATATGTATAATAAATTTATGATTATGAATAAGAAAAATGAAATGTATACATTATTATTGCCAAAAGGCAGCTGAGATGTGCCAGAAATTAAAATAATATAAAATACACTATATTTATGGCAGATTGAATAATACACATATAAACAGGATGTGACAAATTAATTCACTTAAAATATGAAATTAAGTATTAATCAGGGCCGGTTATTTGGTTATCATTCGGTTACAATTTTGAATATCTTAAATAATAAAGAATTTAATTAATTTAATCCAATATGAAGTACCAGTGTTATGTTATGGTTATGGTTATGTTATACCGTTCAAAAGACTTCAATTTCCAATATAGTGTGGGAATTGAGACTTATCATTTTATTTAAAGCAGTTCTACATTTAACATCGCTCATATTATAAATGTATATGTATTTTGGCGTGAAGAGTAATTTAAAAAACAATAATTATTATTTTTAGGTAAACGGTAAATATAAGTATAGTATATTAAAAAATTGTAGACATGGGTACAGAACAACGTCTGTCGGGTCATCTAGTTGGTAATATTTATTTTCGTAGGATGACATAGGGAAAATCGTTTTTGATTAATTCATAATACAAAATTCAAAACCTTATGGTTTTTACTGTTAAGATTTTAATACACGAACCGCTGTTTTTGTTTTATAAGTTTTATCCTGTGTGTCTCTTGTTGTCATTGCGACCTATTTCTCTCAGGCGAGCTTCGGAGCGCATTCACTTGCATTCGGTCGCGATCTCTCCGGCTTTCGAGATTGAGCGCATTTCTGCTTTGGGGTGCGCATTCGAGGCACCGTCGCGGGAGCGCGGGCCCATAAATCAGCGCGGCACAAAAGCGCGCGGCGCTGTTGCCTCGTGGGGTGATGTGACCCCATCCGGCTCTCGTCCCAAAGCCGACACTGAAACGAGGGGGTTAAGGCGCCCGGGAGCCCTTAATTGCTTCGCAGAGAGTTGGTACTCGGTGCAGACGCGTGATCCAAAAACCGTCCCGTACCCACGCATACATATACGAAATGATTGCACGAACGCATTTGCTCGGAATAAAATACGACCTCTAATCGTCCTGTTATGATAATGTTATAAATATGTTGATTTCGCAACAGTGCGGAGAGGTGAAAGCATTTTACGAGAACGTAGAGTAGAGCGAGTAGAAAGGTCCACCACCGATATCTCAAAAACAAGTGAAGTTAAGAATTGTTTATCAAAAATTTTTGAAAGTAAAGGGCAACAATTCTTACGACGTCGCTATCGGGAGATAAACGGCAATGTTTGAAAATCCATAACAAAAGTATTTTCTTTGGTTGTTATTTTAGTTGTGATTGTGGTTTAGTTTGCGAGTCCTTAAATTAACCCTCCGTCGGTCGGATATTTTTTCACCTTCGAACGGTCGGAAAGGTCTGGCTGGACCACCATTCATTTTACATGCATTTATATGGGGTAAATGAGTTTTTGGTGTCTTATATATTAACGATTATTAGTAGTAAATATTTATAGTTTTGATTTTTTCTTTTTCTTACCGTCTTTTGCATGTGTTGAGCTTGCTTATAATAAAAATATTACATATTATATTATATTAAAAAAATAAGAAATATAAAAAAATCGTTGCTTTTTTTGTTAATTTTTCTGTTTTATATCAATGAGAAACTATACTTATTCTTTTTCGGTGCCTTTGAAATGAATGTGAAATTCAAATGAAAACGAAATGAGGTGTGTCGCCTTTGAAATGAGCTGTACAACTTAAAGTGAAAATATAATTTCACTACAAGTTTGGCAAAAAAAAATTTCGAACGCAGTACGGGTAGAAAAATTGTTGATATTGTGTGCATTACTCATCCGATTTTCAGTGTTTGCGATTACTAATAAGTTTGGTAGGTTTTCAAGGAACTCTCGTTTTGAAAATAACATTCATGTTACAACACATAGCAAAGAATATATACAACGCAGTTTGAATAGAAAATATCATGAAAAAATACAAAATACTGGTTTACATATATCAAAAAGCGTATATTTCATACAAAATGTATGGGTGGTCTAGACAGACCTTTCCGACCGTTCGAAGTATAAAAAGTTAATATCCTTATAATTATCCTTCTGTAATTTTTTTCGTCCTGATTTTTTCATTTATCGACAGCTAATGAAATTTTAGGAAAAGTCAAGAAATTTCAAGTCGATAGGATTACTAGAAGTATTTTTTTTTAATTGAAGTCGAAAAAAGTCTGGCCAGACCACGCCGACCGACGGAGGGTTAAATTAAACTATTATAAAACATTAACATGTTTATAATAGACATGGTAAAAAGTTGAAATATATTATTTGTTATTGATAGTGAACGAAGGTGACACTAATTAAATCAAAAGTAACGAAAAATTTGTAACGTGCTTCAATATACATACTAAACCGCTGTGAAAAGTTTAAATGTCTATAGTATAAAACACAAGAAATCTTTTGCATACATAATATATTTAACTTATGAATTTTTATCGTTATACACTAAATCTCAGAAAGTGTCCGTAAGTTAACAAAAAGAAGGAGATAACCATAGCGTTTTCTGTCACGGCTAAGGTTTGCAAAGTTTTGGCTGACTCCTTCCTTTTCTGGTTTTGCCGTTCTCTCAATTTTTTGTTGTTTTCTTTTCTTTCCTTCTACTTGCGCGAGTTGTGATCCCTGGAGAACATTCGGCTTATAACGAATCGTTTCGTTTGATAATATCTGAATGTAAGCTATTCCAACCTTGGTGATCGGTTCTGTGTCACGAAACTAACTCCCATAACTTTCATAAACTTTTGCAAAACACATGTAATGTCATAGAATATAAAAAAGGCAAATTTGCCTTTTTTTCCAGCGCTCGGCCATTGTCAAACTATTGATAAAATTAGCAGTAAATATCATGGGGTCCAGTGTCAAATAACTTATTACCCAGGATAAATGAAACTTTAGGGTTTCGTATGAAGGAAATTTATTTTAGTTTAATATTATCCACGGGTAAAATTTGCATCACCAATATCTCAAAATCTAGTAAAGTTAGGATTTTTTTAACAACAATATTTGAAAGTAGACTACAAACGATTAGTAAGCCAGCAATCGCCTTAAATCAAGCAACGTCGCAATCAGGAGATTAAACGGTCATATTTGAAAATCAATAACAAAAATATTTTGTTTTGTTGTTAGTTTTATTATTGTGATTGTGTTTAGTTTACGAGACCTGAATATAATTTCTAATTTGATGTCAATTATTTGTTGTATAATATGTGTTTTCAAGTTAGATTCAACAGATGTTTTTTATATAATCTATATAAAAGCTTACATGTGGGTGGGGTAAAAAGGAGTAACTAAACTTTTATCCTGGCAAAGGTGTAAACAATAAAAAATAATGAAGTAAAATGAGTTGAATAAAGCCATTTACAACAGATCAATTAAAGTGTGTTTCTATATCTGCTGATGAATATTTCTGATAAAATACCAGATCAAGGTTATATACAGTTGCAAAAAATGTGCTCATGAAATTTATATTTTGCATTGGTTGAGTAATGTAGCTATTATTTCGTCAACTAACTTCAGAATTGAAAATAAATCATTGAATCTGTTTGCCTCCTGGCTGTCGCTTCTTACTTATCTTATAGGAAAAGGTACAGATGACAAATTGTATAAAAATGGTAAAAAAAACACATTTTCATAATAAGGAATTTACTGGATATAATACGATAGTTGTTTGTTTGTTTGTGTTATGTATTGCAATGTAGTTCATTTGGTTCAGACAGTATAATTACTTGAAGTCAAATTGGACCTTCGTGCCCCTTCGCCGATGATAATTAGCATATGGACATTGCTGAGTTCACCTGGAAAACATATTGGCGTATAATTTTTTTGCATCAGGGTATACCAGCAGCAAATCATGGATTTAATTTTTTTTATATATTATACTTATATTTTCGTGTGTCTATACCGCACAGGGCGGCGGTAGCGCGTGCGACGCGTCGGGTGGCGAAACGCCCCATGTGCGCACTTGTGGCGGGCGCTCTGAACGCATCAACACTCTGCTGTATTATTAATCTCGCCAAAGTGGCTATGTTATAATGTGTGTTGTACGGCATTGCCGAGGCGGGTGCTGGAAACGTTCGCGTTTTAGCGTCTACCCTTTTGCGCTGTAAAACACACTTCGTGGAACTTCTAGCTGATTAAATGCTTCGATCTTGCCCGACCGTGTAGCCCGCCCTTAGACATCAACGCCTGAAAGCCAAGCGCAACAACGTACTCTGATGGACATTTATTTTGCCGTCGCTTTTTATGGCACTTAAGAAAATAATACCATTAAAAACGCAAACTTTTCTCTTAAAGGATCTATTAAAGTGATTTACTCACCTTTATCATTATGAAAAACACCCTTCGAGTTTCCGCAACGTACCAGATTTAATTAAATATTAATCTGTACTTATTTAGATTTTTACCAGATTTTTAAAATTATACTTTATACTAATTTTTGGAACTAACTTTAATTTCATCACATATAAGTCAACCGTGTGATAGTGCTAGTATTATTATAAACCATGAAGTATTATGCATTACTATCTTAGAAGTTGCGTTTGAGAGTTGAAAATCTCTTCTGCAGTATGAAATCTCTTTTATGAATTTATAATCAGTTAATTCATTTATATTCATTGAATTTGAGTACTAAAGCTGAAAAAAGAGTAACTAAAGTGTATGTTATCACAATTTTATAAAATGTAATATATCACGATATTTGTGTATAGCAACCTTTTTGTAATCTTTTTTAAATATTATTATCAAAAAGAACATCTTTGCTTTGAACTCGTAAATCTTTTGAATTGCATGTTTTTTACGGTGCAATTTTCATAAAATCCCCTTGAAATATACAACCGATATCGACGCCAAGCGCCGTAGCGTTGAAAACGTAACGATATCTTGATTTCTTTCCTGAGGTTTAGAGGCAAAGAGACGTCTACGTTAGAGTTTCTGCAAAAATTTTCTATTGCGTTTCTCGGTTTATTCCAGAGCACAACATAGCCGGCGGCGACTCTCGCGCGGAAAACGATTTTCCTTAAAGACGCTACAAGACCCGCGTTAAACCTACATTTCACCCTACTACTGTCATCTTTGAGCGGCTTTGCTCGCTGCTGGCACCCCGAGATGTGGACACATTTTATATATCAACATCTATATCAATCTGAGAATGCAAAATAAAAATGTTAAAGCTTAAAATTCAATCTCTACATTACATTCGAGAGAAATTTTATTTTGGGTCTTACTCATTTTAATGAAGTGATCACGAGTAGAATAATACATAAATTTTATAAATTTAACTTTACTGGTGTTCTTGAATAAAATTATTGTAGTTAATTTTTCTGACAATTAGAGCCTACGAATCTGACGCAATCAATTTTTTTTTTTAATTTTATTTTCAATAGCAATCAGAATACGTGACAATTCTATAAGGTATTTGGCTTATGACATTCACTCGCACACATACACACACACACTTTCAAACACACATATAATTTAATCTATAAACATTACATTGTTAGAGAATCGCTTCAATATTTATGCAGGAAATCGTGGTAATTTAACACAACTGAAACTCCTGGTAGATAACGATTTATTCATTAAACAGAAAATTTCAAAAATGAAGAAGTTAAAAATGAAAAATGAAAAATAATTTCTGGTAGTACGTCCACTATATATAATACCATTTTACAATCCTGATTAAATGCGCCAACTTTCGATTAAACTTGCTATTCACACTTTAATACATTTTTCTTAAATTAGAGCCTCTAATACGATTTAAAAAAATTGGAATTTATAGTTTAAAAAAGTCTTACTTTTTGGAAGCTTAGGGCAATTGTGACATACACTGCTACGGTTACAAAATTTATGGTTTCTAGTTTTTCCAGGACAGTTACGGTCAATATCACCCAGTTTCGGCTTGAACTTTAGTATACTGGGAAACCCTGTAATATCATTGTCAATTACTGATCGGTGCTATATAGCTCAAAATTATATACTATTAACACACTAATCAAAATGAAATTCCGTATTAATTTCAATAAACATGAAAAGGAGTACCCATTATATTATAAATCTCTTGCTTATATCCAATTCACTTATGCGATTTCATCGGACCGGTACGACACGAGATTGTTTTATCAGAAACATTTGAAAAACACGTGACTAGTCGTTGTAATACACGAGGAAATTAAGTGAGTAGAAGGAAACGGTAACATAAAAAACACAAGAAATTTATCAAGAATTCGTGTGAATAATTACGCGTCCGATTAACATTACACACGCTCGAGTCGCCATGTCGCCCTTTGCCGGTTTGCGCTTGCGGGCTTTTTACACTTCTTGTGATGATTTTTTTTAGGTATGACAAAATATTTTCTGGTATCTTTTGCAGATATATTTCCCAAATATTATAAGCTCATCAGTTATAGATTATTGCATAAAATTGGTTAAAAATTGATGCTCTCGATGCGTTGTTGTACCTGTCGTTTCTCTTACTTAATTTTTAGCAGTAAAAGTTGTCATTTTTATATTTCAGTTTGATTTAAAATTCTTTCATATAGAATACATTTTTGAATTTTGATTTCGTCGAGATGTCGAGATTTTTTAATAGAGCACTTTACAGCACACTGCCGACCGTCTGGAATGCGCAAGAGTCGTGTTTTTTGGTCACGGAATCGCCGTAAAACTGTCCACAAACGCGAATAAGGAATGCTTCATATTAGTATGAAAGGCGAGAATTATAACTTTAATATAATGCCTAATGACTTGTTTTATTTTGCATTTTTGTTAGCACCTTATTTTTATGTCTCGGTAATCTAGTATTTTGCAAAGCTAACTTTAAGCACGTTGACGAGTTATTTTAGTAGTTTATGCAAATTGCTTCAGTGATTAATTTAATAGTTAATATTATGATTTGAAATACTTAGTATGTACATAATGTTTCCCACATAAGGTTTAATGTCACACTAATGTTTTAGTTAAATCTTTTCAGTCTTGATTATTCAAATTAGGTATTACATTTGGGGTAATATCGACATTGTCGCCAGAAATACCATTATATATAATTCATCATGTGCCATTATCTGCAGTGTAATCACTGAGTAACATTATGTGCGAAATCCTAGAAACTTTAATAATCATGAACCGCTTGCAAAGTGAAGATGGCTATCGCCTTCTACCCTGATGCTCTTTAACAAGTCAAGAAAATTATATTCATAGAATACTTTTACTATTAGTCTTTTTTAACTTATATTTTTCTGTTTTTGAATGACTTATGAAATTTGAAATAATAAAACTAATTAATTACCTTATAAATATATTTAATGATAATAATTTGATATGTATCTAGCAAGTAATAACAACGCTTTGAAAGATTTTGTATTTCATTCAATAGAAAACTCATATTTCTATCAAAATTAAATATAAATACCTCAATCACAATAGGTTAAATTATGTTCTACTGTACGTATTTCATAACTAGCAAAAGTTAATATAGTGTGAATATTACTTTACAAAATAAAAATACTCACAACTTATTTATATTCTTGTTCATTACAACCAAGCTTAATTTTGCCTCGTTTTCTTCGTTTAATCAAAATGTAAAATTATACGTATAACAATATTAAAGTCATAATTGCTTCATTAGCAAATATAATTAAAAAAGCATTTGTTAGGGGACACAGCGCATTAAATAGAGTACCTATCTTTTCATTTCCCCCGTTTTATTTTCAGACAATGAATTAGGTCATTGCCAAATCGAATGTATATATCAACTATGTACTCATGGAATGATATATTAAATCAAAATCAATATTTTATTTGATCAATTGTATTTTTTTACAATATATACGACATCGAAATGTAATAAATCTATAGAAGTGTCATAAATGAAGTATCGAATAAATGCTTTTGTGTTTGTGATTTTTCTTTATTTTGCCAATAATTCATAAACTTTCTTCTGCATTCGGCGCAAAGTTTTAAAAAGATAGTTCAATACATATGGTATATAGATATTATGTGTTTGTGCGTGTGTGTTGAGCATACAACATTACTCTTGCATATAGTACAGTATTCCCATGGCCATTGATAAATGGACCTGTATTTTCGAATAGAACTGTATATGTATTTATCGAATTTATCCGAAGGCAACATATAATACTGGGGATGATTGAAATACCATCGAAATGACATAAAATAAATCTCATCGCTGCAAGATATCGGACACACAAAAACTGTCGCAATATCACTGGATACTCTGTGATATTTGATGTGTTGATCTATATAGCATCGGTTGCTTTGGCAACATCGTGGTAGAGGACGGGGGTTTAAACTGACATTTCAACATATTTATAATAAATCATATAGGTGCCTTTGAAAGCATCAACTTTTTCTATGCTTATTTTGAATCGCCACAATTCTCCGATATATTTTCAGTTTGAATTTTGAAAATAAAGACCTTAAATATATCTGGTTTTCTGATACTACATGCGATGTGTTCCCATAATAAACGATGATTCTTCTCGATTCTATTGATTTTTACTGATATTTACGCTTGGCATAAGCAGACACTGGTGTGATTTATCGGGCGCGTATTCCCGATATTCCCGATACACGGCATACGGTGTGCATGATGTAAGGAACCGCTTAAATCACCACCGAACGTACACCACGACGAACGGGCTGTGTATCATTCGTAGAACGTTTTTCCCCGGGTGTAATATTTCGTCCATGCGCTTCGTTTTTTACTAATACGCGAAATATATTACGTCGGTTATTCTTATGCATTGTATTTATTTACCAGGGGGCACGTTGAGCCCTGCGAGTGTACGTACGCCTAAATCGCGCTCCCGTAGACTTTTCACGGACGATTACACCGAAACGTTTCTGTTTGCACGGTGCGAAGAGCCAAGCCAAGTCCGTAACATTGACGCTCGAGCACGGCCCGACCTTTTTCGGCGTCGATTTTACTCCCGGAAGATAGATTCTTTCAACAGAAAACTCGTGCGTGTTGTTGAGTTGCCGTTTTCTTGAAATTTTTACAACATTAAACATTTGAAATCTTTCAGACATTTTGTCATGAATTCACTGTTGTACGGCGCTGACAGAATAATAAGCATGTCAGTTGAACAATTGTCATCAATAAGCCTCGAGAACAAGTGGGAACGCGGATTGTAAATTGTTCCTATGTCGCCGATATCCTGAGTTTTGTTGCACACGAAAGTGTACCTTTGTCTCGTCTTCTGTGACTATTTATACAACATCTGTTATATAACATACACGAGTTTATAGCGTCTGGGACATAAGATGTCCTTGTTCCTGAGCGCAACACTATGTGCTGGAACCATCCTCTAAAATGCGAGTTTGTGTAGCCGTGCGCTTGCTCTCTCTTGCTACTCGTAACTATATCATTTTGATCAGAAAGCTTCATGTACCCTTTACGATGGCATATATGGAATTTTCATATTTCAAACAAAGCATTCGACTAGAACAAATAGCGTATGATCAATGAGTAAACGCTTTGAACCGAATAGTAAAAATATGCAGGCTGCAGCGAAATTTGCTATGTATATCTACTTATTACAAATTTCGTTATGGCAAATAATAGAAATATTTTAGTATAAATGTAACTTACTAAATAAATGCTGTATTTTATTAAATAAATCTAAAATAAGCAATGTTACAATTTCGTTTCATATTAAATAACTTTATTATATTATATTAGAACATTATAATTACTACTTATAGTAAATATAGTTGGGATGAATAATCACGTCTGATTTGACCGCGTATAAGACGTTCTCAGAATAATTTCTGTTAATGCTACAGACTACTCGGTTGCTGACTGATTAGATTTTAATTGCAATATACGTCATGGCTAATGTATAACATATTGTAATCTCTAGTGACACTTATAATAGATATAACATACGAGTCGATTTTGGTATTAATTCCATTTAATTCTCGTTAAGTTTACCTGTGAATAATCCTATGGAAGATTAATCTAATCAAAGTAAGTACAACAATACTTTAATGGGTCTGGCATGTAAAACTTCGAAACCATATATAAGTATCGTGTCTACTGAAAACTCTAGATCGAAATATTACGTACAAGGAATCCTGAATAAACTTTGGACTAATCAATTTGATAAACAGCTTCTGAAAATGATTTTCGAGCGGAGAAATTATATTATCAAATGAAAATTATAATTTTTTGTAATGGTTTCTGGATACATTTTATTTATTGCACACATCAAATAT